>NW_027466262.1:485000-487500 GCF_046127955.1 Nelusetta ayraudi
GAGTTTGGTTTATTATTTTGGCCTGGGCCCACCCTGAAGCCTTTGCTGCCCACCGGTTAAGTTGTTTTGTTTATTTCATTTACTGATTAATAAAATGTTTTTTGTTGAAACTGCCAACTGCAGTGAAAAATTAATGAGGCTTGGGAGTGGGGGAAGGTGTCCCACACATTGTGTCTCGGTCCCCCTCGACGGGATGTAACACAGAGTTTTCGCCGTGACAGCAGGTTGAGCTCCTACCGTATTACAGGTGACGTCGTCACGTTAGCCTGTTCCATCCCTGCTAAATTCTTTAAAGAACTACCGTAAGTAAACTTTTAAATTATAATACACTCTACACTAATTGTAATTTCCTGCCCGTGGTTCTATATTGCAACAGTTGACGGCTCATATCAGCAGATAAGCAGCAACAATCTGGGCATTGCGGGTGATTCATAAATATGTCATTTCTTATTAATTAGCCCATAAGTGTTGTACACCAGTGTGACACCAAATGCTTGTTGCTGACAGCAGTGAAGAAATGACACTCTAGTGGTTCTGCACATTAGTATAAATAGATAAATAGATTCTCTATCATTACATCACAGGACGGCGGCACTCTGACTCATTCCATGAACCTGGACACTGATGATCCAGACTCCGGTCCAGATGACACAACAGGCCACAGTGGAAACGGGTCAGAGGATGGACTGGCTGCTGAAAGGATACAGGTAGGTGGCGCTGTCATACCAAGTTGTGTGGTGTGGAGGATCAGGGCCAAAGTTCCAGATGCTCACAGATGTGACTCTGGATTCAGGAGGAGTGTTTGAAGGCTGGACTCCCAACAGTGATTGGCTGCTGAGGACCTCTCAATCACAATCAGGTTTTTTAGTGGCTGTGAGATTGAAAGTGAGTGAACATCATTAAATAAAGAGCTCCTGCAGGGTCCCAATTTGACAAGTACACTGCTAGGTTTGCTGCTTCGTTTTCGCCAAGGCCCTGTAGCATTCATGACTGACATTGAGGGAACATTTCATCAAGTAAGAGTTTCCAACCAGGATGTAAACTTCTTACGCTTCCTCTGGTTGCCAGATGGGGACATTACAAAGGACCTACAAGAGCTCAGGATGCTGGTCCACATCTTTGGGGCAGTGTCATCCCCAAGCTGTGCTTCATTCGACGACAATCAGCATGACTTCCCAGCCGAGGTTATAAACACTGTTGGTCAAAATTTCTACGTGGATGATTGTCTAAAGGCCGTCAGCATGGTGGAACAAGCAATACATCTGTACCAGCAGCTAACAGACCTGTGCGGTAGAGGTGGATTTAAGCTCAATAAGTGGGTGAGCAATCATCGCTCGGTGCTGGCCGCCATTCCTGAAGAGCAGAGAGCTAAAGAGGTAAAAACACTTAACCTTGACAGAGACCAGCTCCCTATGGAGAGGGCCCTTGGAGCTCAGTGGGATGTACAGCAAGATACATTCACATTCAGCATCAGAACCAAGCTGGGATGGGATGAGGAAATCCCTCAGGTCATGGTACATCCCATATATAGTTTTTCAAGCGCCAAACTACAACAAAGGAACTCATCTATAACAAATCTACAACCTTGTAAGGGCAAAACCTACTTGTTTTAATTCTGATTAATAAACTAAAGCTTATTCGATTATCATTATGTTGTTTTTTTTAAACGCTCATACAAAACAAAAAAAGTGGAGGGAGAGTAGTCTGAATCGGGTTCTGGAGCATTGCTCTACCTCATCCATCGCACTCATGAGCGTCACATCCACTTGTAGTGCATCATTTCTGCCAGCAAGCTTCTCCTGTTAGACCTTCCCCGAGGTGGTTGGTGGGGTGACGAGCACCCAGCACGTGACCTCTACGACGAGTTTCTACCCACGGAAGTGCCATAGGAAGACACTGATTAAATAGTATGGCTTGTCCACCAGAAGGCTGTATTATGGTGTACATAATATAAAACTTCGGCCCAGTTCTGCTTGTATTGCAATGGTTGGTGTTCCTGAAGTTTCATTTTTCGTCCCTTTTTCTTTTTTACATCCATGTTTGTGATGGAATAGTATTGTGAATCGCTAGCTCGCATTGCATGCTGGGACACAACGTCACTCAAGGAAGTTTTGGCTTCGCTGACACGGTCCTGAAGGGAAGTGGGTTTTAGTGCACTGGAACGGGATGAATGTGTTCAATCAAGCAGTACAAACCTGATTAATTGTCTTAATACTTCACTTGGAATGGCCATATTGTTTAGGATTAGAATTAGATGACAACTTGTTCACAATATTTGCAACTATTCAATTTGACCAGCAGGTGTCAGTAGAAGACGAAATTTCATGTTGACTATTTCCTAACGGAAGTGCTCTCTTTACGTTTCTCATAATTATTTGAAGTGTAGGCCTGTATCTGCACACAATTTGGAATTCGTCCCAGCGCCCTGAGCTGTAAATTTGGACGGTGTAAAATGAAAATGGCCATCTGCAGCAGAATGAAAGTGAAATTGCATTGTCCA
>NW_027466262.1:492500-507500 GCF_046127955.1 Nelusetta ayraudi
TGAGTCTGCCTCCAGCAATGTCACAGCAGTGCAGCAGGTTTGTACTTATTCATTTCCACTTCATCACCTGTGTGTGTTTTCTAGGCTTTACACCGATCTTATCGGCTGCATCGGATCGGCCGATATTTGGCATTTTTTGAAACGTTCATGATCGGGCGTCATGTCATGAATCACCGATCAATGACGTCATGGTCGTGTTGAAACTTTTTTAATCTGTCTCATTTCCTCCAAAGTAGTTTCACAGCATCGACATGTTTATTTGTTTGTATCCGAGTGTTATGTAAATGTATAGATTTGGGTTTACATTGTTGTCAGTTCCTTTTGTCTGCTGTGTGTCCGTTTGGGCACTAGATGGCGCAGTAGATCCTGTGTTCCCTTTTTTTTTGCTTGTTCCAGGTGCGGAAAGGTGATTGGCTGGTGCCAATATTTAAGGAGGAGGACTTCAACACCTCGGTCTCTTTGTCCTTCTCCCAGCTCCCAACCAGAGGCCATGTGCCGCAGCAGCAGCATTCTGTGTTCACCAATCAATTCTGTTTTGTAATCTATTTCAGTTCCCTTTGTGTCCACGTAGCCCGTAGGGGAGGGAAGCCATTTGTGTTGTGACCCTTTTCTCCTGTGTTTTAGTTAAGGAGGTTAGTTTGACTGTCATTTATTTGATTGTTTTCTTTATAGGTAAGATCCATAAGAGAGCCATTTTGTTTGTTGTTTTGGCCATGCCCTCCCTGACGCCAGTGCAATGATGGTGACGTTTAATAAAAACCATCCTGTGGACGAAGCACCTTTGTCTAATTTGAGAGCTGGGAGAAGGGGGGGGCCCTTTATGTTGTGTCCTGGTTCCCCCTAGGCCGGGGCATAACACCGAGAGCTAATGGTTCATGATTCAGAAACCTTCATTTTCGTCTTCGTGCCTCTTCCTGTTTTGAGTACTGTCGCTATGTGACGGACAATAAAGTTTCTTTGAATCTGCAATATATGCAACGCTACAGTACCTCGCGGGGGAACTTTGGCAAAAAATTTCAACACCACAAATTTAATCAGGCACTTGGAAAAGATACACACGGAGGAGCATGTCGAGTTTAAGAAACGCAGCGCGGAGAAAGAAAAAGAAAAGCAAACTCTGAAACGGATGCTAAAGCAAACAACTTTAGACTGTGCTCGTGAGAAGGCAAGGGGTGTACAGAAACAAGTATTTATTGCCCCTAACGTGATCGGATCGGTGATCGGTTTATTTAAACTCACTGATTGGTGATCGGCACAAAAATCGTGATCGTGTAAAGCCTAGTGTTTTCCTTTCTATGTTCATTGGCATAAAATCACATCTTTCTTATTTTAATCAGGTGGAGGCGACGCCACAGATGACCAGAGCTGTGCCCGTGGTTCCTGTGGCTCCCGTGGTTGCCAGCACCAAGCCAGAGGAGGCCAGCACCGTCCAGGAGGCAACACAGAAGATCAACTAAGCTAAGGAGGCTTTTCTTTCTTCTTCTGTTGCCTCTGACTGCTCCGCTCGTTCTACGCCTCGCACATGTGATTTGTGATCCATCATCAGTTAGTACTAGTGAAGATGCAGTGGCAGATCATGGCACTGGTATTAGATTAGCCAAGGTTCTGCATGGTCACGGTTTAAAATTCCAGCACCAGCTGGCAACAGTGAGTCACTTCAGAAGAGCAAAACTCCTCACTTTGACATGGATAATTCTGACGTAGAGTTTGTCAGTGCTGTGACCAATGAAGAGTGTAACTTCTCTCCCCTTGATGTTGATGTTTGTTTAGACCTTTGCAAAAACTTGAAGATTCATTTGGACCGTGCGAGTTTTCCAATTTCTGATTGCAAAGGCCCATTAGGTTCGCCGTGTACAAATGAGAATTTAGAGGCTGATGGAAACTGCTTCTTCAGAGCCATCAGTCAAGCTGTGACTGGTTTATAGACACAGAAGTGGAAATTCAGGTTGCAGCAGATTGTTTACGATTAGATGTGTACACTTTTATCGATGGTCATGGGTTGAAGTACAGCTCTTGCAAGAAACAATTCTCACATTGTATATATTTATGGATGTATTTGTTTTATATGGAAGCAGTTACCATAATCCAAATTAAAATAAGAATATAATAACAGAAATGCTTTTTCATTTTAAGAACGAAGCTGCATTATTTGACTCATAATTAAAATGGTTAATAAGTCATTCAATCTGCATTTTCATTTTCTTCTTCAAGACTGCTCATTCTTGTACTTAATTCAAATGAAAAAGGAAAACACATTTGAGATTTAATTTTCAAAACATGCACCAGCAAAGAGTTACCAAAATTCAATATATAATTTATAAATATAATATAATTTTCGTGGTCCTGCCCTGCACAAGAGTTACCACAACTCCAAAACGAAATCGCAATCTCAAAGTAAGCGCGCGGCGCAGGAAAGTGACGTCGGCAGCTCTCCACCTCCGCTGTGGGTATGGCGGTATGACGCCAAGTGTCATTTGCCTCCTGTTATGTGTAAATTCTAATGTTTGTGAATTTAATAAATGTATATATATACTGTATATTTAAAAAAACAAAACAAAACAAAAAAAAGGTATAGCGGTATGACACCACTTTGCCATCGTTACTTTTCACGTCATTGAAGTTGCCGGTAAACAAGATTTAAATCGCCGAAAAACGTGGACCACTGACGGATCTCGTTGGTCGGACAGATTTGAGCATGGCGCACATTGACACAACTGTTCAAACCCTGCTGGATTTAGCTTCCCAGGTGGAGTTGAATAGTGTATCTGAATGTGATGCTCGGGACCGAGTTGAGCAGGTATTCTGCCGTCCCAGATACGGACGCAAACAAGGTTGCCCTAGCCAACCTGTTGTCAGTTATGGAACACCTTGATGCACCAGCACAACATCAAAGCTAAAGCTATTTGTTACATGGGTGGAGTAACAGCTGTTCGGCGTCGGCCACCAGTCCATCCGTCGCAGGATGCGATGCAACGGATCATTGCTTCCGTTCGGCGTCGGCCACCAGTCCATCCGACGAAGGATGCGAAGCAACAGATCAATCCGTCGACTGGTGGCAGATGCTGGTGCGAGATCTGTCAGTGGTCCACGTTTTTCGCCGATTTAAATCTCGATTACCGGCAACTTCAATGACGTGAAAGAAGTAACGATGGCAAAGTGGTGTCATACCGCCATACCTTTTTTTTCTTTTCTTTTCTTTTTAAATAAAAAAAAATATATATATATGTATGTATATACATATATATATATAAATATATACATATTATATATACATATGTATCTTTATTAAATTCACAAACATTAGAATTTACACATAACAGGAGGCAAATGACACTTGGCGTCATCCCGCCATACCCACAGCGGAGGTGGAGAGCTGCTGACGTCACTTTCCTGCGCCGCGCGCTTACTTTGAGATTGCGATTTCGTTTTTGAGTTGTGGTAACTCTTGTGCAGGGCAGGACCATGAAAATTAAAAAGCAATGCCCTCAGTTTTCTTTTTGATTGTGTCATAAAAGGTGCAACACGAATAAGAAAGTGAAAATGCATATAGCAATATTTATTAATGATTTTAATTATGAGTCAAATAATGCAGTTTTGTTCTTAAAATGAAAAAGCATTCTGCTATTGCTTTTTCATTTTTGAATTTTACATTTCATATTGAATTTTGGTAACTCTTTGCTGGTGCATGTTTTGAAAATTAAATCTCAAATGTGTTTTCCTTTTTCATTTGAATTAAGTACAAGAATGAGCAGTCTTGAAGAAGAAAATGAAAATGCAGATTGAATGACTTATTAACCATTTTAATTATGAGTCCAATAATGCAGCTTCGTTCTTAAAATTTAAAAGCATTTCTGCTATTGCATTTTTATTTGGATTATGGTAACTATCTGCTTCCATAGTTACACCTGTGTTACAGAATAGTAAATGCTTCAGCAGAGTTTTATGAGGGTGTTTTTTTTTTGTTGTTGAAAGTGAAAATGTTGTTTTGAAAATGACTGCTTACAGGTCCATCTGTTTACTCTAACCAAGCATTCAGAACGAGTTGTCCAACACCGGTTTAATTTTTCAGGAATTGTTGACTTTAAAGAATCACGTTAATGTTCATTAATTCATGGAAGTGAAGAATAATTAAAGTAAATCTTAAAGTAACCTTGTGCTTCTGTGTTTCTCAATGTTTCAACAACTTTGTTCTGAACATAGTTAAGTTCTTTCACATGGCTACTTTTATTTAACAGCTCTTTGCACACACGACCTTCAGGTCAAAAAGTAAATTCAGTAAATAGCATCACCATAAGGATTGCGTAATAACAGAAACAAAGGAGTGCAGTAAATAACCAATATCCCTGTGTATTTTTAAAAGGAACACTAGATATTTAACAAGACACAAAATAACAGGAAGTTCACAACAATTTAGTGTCCATTCTCTGGATAGGGTCAGGGGGAGGCGCACTGCAGTGGAATAAGTGTCCATCCTGTGGAGAGGGTCGGGTGGTTTAGAGAGATGCAGTGATGGCCTCTCTTAGGTGCAAATACAAGTTCACAGCCTGATACGGATCTGTTGGTGGAGCAAGATGGGACTCAGGCATAAAGATGATACAGAGTTCATAAATATCTGGATTACATGGTACAGCCAGCCGAAAGACACATTCATTTTTGCACAGTTGAATGTGTTCATCTTCAACAGGGGAGAGAAAATCTGTTGTTCGGTCAAGTTCAGGAACAGCATGCGTCACATTAGGCCGACCGCTGGGGACGTTCAGGTTTCTTGATGGCCTGATGTTGTGTGCATTCCACACCTGTGCAGTGTCATGCAACTCCTCCTGTAGAAAATGTATACATTTAGGAAGAGCTGTGCCAGCAGAACATAAATAAAACACTAAATTTCAGCATTCACACATGAGCAACCCCACCCTCTCCCTCCCTCCCTGTCTCTGTTCATCCCTCCCCCCCCCTCTTTCTCCCCATCTCTTATCCCTTCTGTTCCATCTCTCTCCCCTTCCATCTCTGTTCCTTTCCCTTTTCTACCCCTTCTCTTTAGCATTCTTTTTCCTTTCCTCCCGTCTCTGTCTGTCTGTCTTCCCAACACCCCCTTACCCGTTTCTGTCCTCCCTCCCCTCTCTCTCACTCACATACACATGCGCACAAAATGAAAATAAAACATTATTCATGAACTCACCTGTATGGAGGCCCATACAACAAAACTGCAGGAGACTTTTGTCCAGAAACTCGCCATCAAAATGCCCGTTGTCTGTGAGGTCTGATAACAAGGCTAACCAGAACTCCATGCGCTGGCCACGCAGGAAACCCCACCAATATTCAATTCTTTGATTGGCGGTGCTGGCCCCCTCCAAGTAACTATCGAGGGTGTCGTCTGGTTGAACAGGGACGAGGAAACGCTGGAAGCCTCTAACATGGCCATTTTCGGTTCCAAGGTCGCCTCGAACAACTCTAGGGCACCCCCCAAAACGCTGTACCGCTTCTATGTAGCACCCTCCAATTACTTTTGGGTCACTACTTGTTGTGTAAGCATTGAGCCAGATTATTTTTCTTGAAAAGCCATCGATACATCCATTCACACAAATACCATATGGCTTCAGTTCATCATATGAGTCCAGGTGCCAGATGAAGTTGAGAAGTTTGAGAAGTAATTCCTCCGTCTGAGACGCCCCGCTTGCCTTAATGACACTCCTCTTGGATGCAGCTCCTTCAAAACCAAACGCACAGACTCTTTTCTCACACGCAGACCATTTTCTCTGCATTTAGCATACATCCACCTGTACCCGTGAAGCTGCCCGGGGTAATGTAGCTGGTTGCTAATGGATTCAAACAGGATCGCCAGGTCGGAATAAGCTTTGCGTGGCACGAGTCCCCTTGGAATGTACAGCTGCATCCCACTCTAGACTCATCAAACCCGACAAAGAAAACAAATCCTGACTAAATATTAAGAAGATGATTAAAAGGATTGGTATGTTTGATGTATGGAGGGATTTTCATCCATCCACTAAACAATTGACTTTTTACTCTCACCCTCATTCAGTTTACTCGAGGATCGATTATTTCTTTATGTTCTGAACAGACAGACACAGGGTTTTAGATTGTAGAATTGCTGTTAGCGACATATCAGATCACTCAGGTGTATATGTGAAAATAAATGTAGGTGTCCCACACAAAAACACTATTTGGAGACTCAACACCTCCCTATTAAATTACACCTGATTTGAAGATTACATTAGGAAAGAAATGAAGGAATATACAGACCTTAACGGTAGCACAGTGACGTCACAGAGTATTTTATGGGATGCTGGAAAAGCAGTATTGCGTGGGAAGATTATAAGTTGGGCATCACAAAGGAAAAAAGAAAAACTTAAACACCTTAACGACTTGACAAGTAAATTAGACTCACTGGAACGGAAGCATGTAGAGACTAACGACCCCACCTTATTGGAACAAATAACCGTAGTAAAATCAGAACTAAATAAGAAACTGAACGACCAGGAGGAACTTACACTTAAGTATATCAAACAAACCCACTATGAAAATGGACCCCGTGCTAAAAAACTCTTAGCCTGGAGACTTAAAAAACAACAGTCTGGAAGATCCATATATAAAGTAAAGGACCCGGTCACCAACCAGATGTGTTATAAGCCAGAAGCAATACATAAGTCTTTTGAATCATACTTCAGGAATTTATACACTCAACCCGAATTAGCAGAAGCAGTAACAGTCAATCAATTTTTTGAAATCCCTAGACCTGCCATCTGTTGTCACAGAACAAAATAAGTGCTTAACTACAGAGATTACAAATGCAGAGGTCGACAAGGCAATTTCTAAACTGAAAACAAGCAAAGCAGCCGGGGGAGATGGACTACCAGCAGAATGGCATAAGACTTTTAGGGACTCTGTGACCCCACTGCTATTTATTAAATTGTTTTAACTATGTCTTAAAAGGTGGCAAGACCCCACCATCTTGGAAACAGGCCATATTATCTGTAATACTGAAACCAGGGAAAGCTAGGACAGATTGCAGCTCATACAGACCTATCTCAGTTTTAAACACTGATTATAAAATTTTCACTTCAATTATTGTCAACACACTAGAAAATATTATCCCTAACCTAATTGACACGGACCAGACAGGTTTTGTTAAAAATAGACAAACACAAGACAATGTTAGGCGAGCTATACATCTGTTACATATAATGAACAAAGGAAACACAATGTCCTTAGCAATTAGCTTTGACACAGAAAAAGCTTTTGACTCTGTTCTATGGGAATTTTTATACCTGGTCCTGCAACGTTTTGGCTTTAACAATACAGTTATAAAATGTTTAAAATTCACCTGTGGCCTGGATCAGAATAAATGGCAGTCTTTCAGGTACAATCCGTTTGGAGAGGGGTTGCTGACAGGGCTGCCCACTGAGCCCCATCTTGTTTGCTCTATTTATAGAGCTACTTGTTCAAAAGATTAGGGAAGACCCAGAAATCACGGGAATACTATTCAAGGGGAAAGAATATAAGACATGTTTATATGCAGATGACATCCTGGTGACTTTATCCGACCCGGATACTTGATTTTTACAACCGAATAGATACTTAAAAAATGGTTATTTTACCACAATTGTTATTTCTACTCCAATCGCTACCTGTAGAAATACCCAATAAGAAATTCAGTGAATGGAATCGGATCATTTCTAGATTCATATGTCAGAACAAGAAACCAAGGGTACGCTACAAAACATTACACTTAACAGGGAGGGATGTCACTCCCATGCTTGGAGGACGACTATAAAGCAGCACAACTGCAGTATATAGTCTACTGGTGCAGGGCGGGTTACGATGCAAAATGGAAGGAGCTAGAATTTGACCAACTAGATATCCCACTTCAATCTCTGCTGGGTGACAAAGCTTTCAAGACTATATACTCTAATAACCTATGTGATGTTATAAAAACTCCCCTAAATATTTGGTACAAAGAGATGAGCAAAGCGCACCTGGAAAAAAAATCTCGGTTATTAAGATGGGTCGAACATGATAGAGTATTCTTGTGTTATTCTTTATCTTGGTTTATATTGTATGATCACTAGTAGCACGTGTAAACTGTTAGAATCCTAGGCTAACATATACGCATCGTATTTCACTTTGTTTTATGGCCTGCCACTGATGTGCTCGTCCTCTCCCTGTACAGGATATGAGCTGTGAAATCGGTCAACTATCGTATAGTCGTTGGTTTGTCTCTCTCTGTTCTCCTCCCTGTTCTTTCCTTATCTTATCCCCTCCCAGTCCTGTGTATAAGAGACCTTCTTCCTCCTTCCCACCTCGCACTCGCACTCCCATTTTACTGTGTTTTGTGCCTCGGAGCTCCGATCCCTTTTTTTATTGTTTGTTCATTAAATTACTTATTATCCCAGTATTCCTGCATCGGCATCTTCGCTCTTTTCCACAACAATTTGGCGTCACGAACAGGATTGCTGGAGACCTGTCAGTGGAACTCTGGGACGTTGAGGGCCCGGGACCAGGAACGGAGGAAACTCCTCGTTCCCCCTCTACCTTGAACCAAGCATTCAGAGATGAGAGGATCGGCGTCTAAGAGTGGATCTGATCGGCTTCACGTCTATCCAAGCGAACCTGGAAGGGAAGTGCTGATTCAGAGATCGGGTGAGAAGTAATTGTTCTTGTCTCAGACATATCAGTGACCAGTGGGTTGTTTTCCTTGTCGTCTACGAACGGTCCCGGGGCAGGACGGAGCGCATACGTTAACCGTGCCTGTCAGGTCGGTGTTGATTCTGAATCAACACTGAAATTCCCGCTCCACAAGTGAGCCGGAAGCTTCTGGTAGGTAAACTACCAGAGGGGTGAGTTTTTTCTCCACCTTTTTGCTCCAGAGTAAGAAAAAGGGGTGCACGGGGACGCCTGTGTATTTTCTGACTTGGAATTTTGTGAAAACTTAGTGAAAAGTCAGAGTAATAAGTCTAGCTAGACAGTGCTGGGGAAGAACCAGAGCAAAGTGGCTGCTGCTGTTCCCCAGGGGGGACCAATTGTGGACGACATGAGGAAAAAATATGGTCCAGATTGTCTTGACATGTTGGGAATTTGGGTTGAAAAGTATGATTTCCCAGCAGGGGGATCACTGAGTTTGGAGGAATTGAGAAACCTCCGGGATAAATTGAAGATAGCAGAGGGAAAGGTTACAAAAAAGAAAAACCCAAACAGGTGGGAGATTCAAATCATCAAAGATCATGAAAGGTGTTTTTCATTCTGGAAACCTGAAGCAGAGGTCAGGGACAGGAAACAAGTAAAGAAAACAAAAACAAACGTGTGAACAGCGCTGGGCGCTGGAGCACAGGGGTGACAGAGATAACGGCAGAGGGTGCACACACTCACACACACTCCCCAGAGGAGGGAGAAAAGGAGCCGCTCACACACGAGCATTCAAATGCATCAAATCGTCTGTATCCTTCTCTTACAGGCCCGAGGGACCCTCTCCTGGACATGCCTGTCTTCCCTCCTCCCGCCTGCCCTCATCCAACGCTACCACCGTACAACCCTGCGCACTCCAGCACCGACGCCGCAGCGTCGCCACGTTCATCAGGACTGCCGTCAACCAAACGGCCAGCCTCATCACTGCTTTCAGACAAGGGCTGCTCCCCCAGATCGCCAAAGCAGTTAACACAAGCTGCTGCGTGGGGATTGAAGATGCCCGGCTGACAGAGGTCCGACGTCATGCAGTGCACGCTGAGAGGCTTCTGCAGGAGGCCAGCGATGCAGAGGACAAGAAGATAAAGCGTGCCTCCCTCACCATGATGAAGCACCTCAGTGACACGGCGAGACGGCCCTACAGGAACAACGACAACCGACGAAGGGCGACTAGCGGAGACAGAGGCGAAAAGGGGGCGTGCCACATCTGCGGCCGAATGGGTCACTGGGCCAGAGAATGCCCTGACAAAGGAAGAACCATGCCCACCGCAGCCAAGAGAGTGATCGCGAGGACCGGAAAAGAGGATCCAGAGGGGACCAGGACGTGTTTATGTAGCATAATTGTGGCAAAGCACTGTTCCTGCTTTTGTTGTGGTTTGTGGCGTGTGTGAGAGTGATCAGTGAGCAGGGTGCAGTTACCCACTTCTACCAGTGGAGGTCGTGTTCTCCCCGGGGAATAACGCTAGAGAGGTCTCAAGTGGCTCATGAGACCTATGTGGAGCGAACCGTCGTAGCGGACGTTAACGTGTGTGTTATCTGTTGTGCTTCCACAGGTGAGAAGGGGAAATGGTTGAAAATAAGAGCAAATGTATGTGTGGCTGTTTCGTAATTGAAGTCGAGGACACATACCCTCGAGATCGAGGGTATGTGAGTTAAATTTACGTTTTGAATGTATCGTCTTTGAGTGATGTGGGAAATGTGGGAAACGACATGATTAATAAGTTCAAGTCGAAGTCGGGTATGGATCTGTGTTTTGAAATGTAAAAAGTAGATAACGCTCGAGAGGAAGTCTCTCAAGTGGCTCGTGAGACCTATGCGGAGCGAACCGTAGTAGTGGACGTTAACATGTGTGTTGTCTGTTGTGCTTCCACAGAAAACCAAAATAAAAGCTTCTAAAGAAACAAAGAAAAACAAAAATAAATGTGTCTTCGCAACATTACCATGCTACATTTACGTTTGACTATCTGCTTTAATATAAAACCACAACAAATGTGTTTTATAATTGTCTTTATATAATCTACAAACGTATTTGTATGATCCAGGGAAAATTCCATGTTTGTTTGCGAAACTCATTGGAAGAATGAAGAAAATCTGTTCGATTGTTATTTTCATGAACATGAATCAACAAAACATATATATATATTTTTTTTCCCATGTGTCACTTTAACAGAGACAACACCATCTGTAATTACTATGTTTGGTTGCATTTCCCTGGCAGGCAAAGATAGATGGAAGAGACATCCTTCTGGGTAGAAGATGGGACTGGCTTGTCTGTGGATGGTGGAGGCTCGCTGGGCTCATCAATCCGTCCATCCATTCACCTTGTTCGTCTCATCCTGACTGCAGCACGCCACTGTGGAGGCTTGACATAACACACATTAGATTAATAACAGAAAAGCAAAATGTGACTTATGGTGTATTATTTAGTGTGCTTCAGTTGTAATTCTCATAATAATGACTGTTTTGCTGGCTTCACACAATATATATAATTGGCCTGTCTTAGTTAAAAGCCCACTCACCACGACAAGGTGAAGGCCAAGAGTGGGAACACAAACACAGACCAGAAACGAACAGGACAAATCCAGACAAGACTACAAAAAACACAAACACAAATATCAATCGCTTTGACCACTATCTTTTTTCACAAAAACTTTTATTTCTTTACAAATTGAACCTTAGATTGTGTCACAACAAACTAAATAAACCCTTGAAACAGCCAACAAAACATGAAACAACAACACTTCATCAATATTATAATGAGTATCCTCATTGTATGTCCTTGTATGGTTCAATGCTGACACAATAAAATAAAAATGAAAAATAAAGACAATGTCTCTTTTTTGGCACGACTGATTGTAGTAGACTATAGCTCTTATACTTAGCCTGACAGTTTGTGCAATGAATTATATTATATCCTAAAACAAGACTAAATAGCCCATAGTTTAAAAATATGTTCAATAGTAAGTGTTCAGTGGGTCAGATGTCAAATGTGATCTATTTAAAATGTAGAATAGATGAGCTAAATAACACATATATAATACACATTGATGGGAATTGAACCATCGCCTCAGTCTTGCAAGTCCAAGATTGTCATAATGTACCACAAACCTAAATCACACTCCCTTTTTTCATCGAAGCTGTTTGAGTAGCGTTAGCACACCGTGATTCCTCATCAACTACAGGCCTACACTTCAAATAATTATGAGAAAAATCCAACGTAAAGAGAGCACTTCCATTAGGAAATAGTCAACATGAAATTTCGTCCTCTACTGACATCTGCTGGTCAAATTGAATAGTTGCAAATATTGTGAACAAGTTGTCATCTAATTCTAATCCTAAACAATATGGCCATTCCAAGTCAAGTATTAAGACAATTAATCAGGTTTGTACTGCTTGATTGAACACATTCATCCCGTTCCAGTGCACTAAAACCCACTTCCCTTCAGGACCGTGTCAGCGAAGCCAAAACTTCCTTGAGTGACGCTGTTTCCCAGCATGCAATGCGAGCTAGCGATTCACAATACTATTTCATCACAAACATGGATGTAAAAAATAAAAAGGGAAAAGGGGAAAAATGAAACTTCAGGAACACCAACCATTGCAATACAAGCAGAACTGGGCCGAAGTTTTATATTATGTACACCATAATACAGCCTTCTGGTGGACAAGCCATACTATTTAATCTGTGTCCTTCTATGGCACTTCCGTGGGTGGAAGCTCATCGTAGAGGTCACGTGCTGGTTGTGCGTCACTCCAGCGATCACCTCGGGGAAGGTCTGAGACAAGGTCCTTGTCCTTGCAGGTTATCTGATTCAGGTGAATATATGGAAAACATGGGTCAATGTGGTCAGTCTTAACAAGAGAAGCTTACTGGCGAAAATAATGTACTACAAGTGAATGTCACACTTTCTTTTTGTTTTGTATGTGGTCAGTCTTAACAAGAGAAGCTTACTGGCGAAAATAATGTACTACAAGTGGATGTCACACTTTCTTTTTGTTTTGTATGAGCATTTAAAAACAACAACAACATAATAATATGGATTTTGACCATGTATGTTTTGGAGTTCATTGAAAGAGGTTTATTTATATATGTATATATACATACATATATATATACATATATATATATATATATATATATATATATATATATATATATATATATATATATATACATATATATGTGCGTGTGTGGAAGCGCCGATGTTAATTAATCAGTGTGTTTACATGCAGAGCTTAATCGGACTAAGCAATAATTCTGTTTTCTCGTCCAATCGGAGTTCTCAGCTTGGTCCCCGTATCCATGCAGCTGAGAAATTCAAATTATTGACGGGAACGTGTCCTCCTCACAACACTAGGGGGTGGAGTGAGTCTTTTCAGCCGGTCAGCTGCTTTCGGTTGACATATTAAATCTATTATGATATGGAACGATAGTTCATAATGTACGTGTTACTTGCTTTGCAGATAAGGTGTACCCTATTTCTTGTGCTCCTGGTTATTTTAAAAGGCAGACAAGAACGTTGTTTGCTGTTGGAGTGTTACAACAACACTTCGATGCTACGCTTTGTGCCGTCGCTACGGACCCCAAACTCTCGTTCTTGTTGGATTCGGGTGTGTGTCTGTATTCGATTGTCATGATGTTGTTTTTTTTAAATGCTCATACAAAAAAAAAATAAAGTGTGACATTCACTTGTAGTACATTATTTTTGCCAGCAAGCTTCTCTTGTTACAACTGACCATCGACCCATATTTTCCATATACTCAACTGAATCAGATACCCTGCAGATCCCCTGCAAGGGCCTCGAGGTGATCGGTGGAGTGACGCGCAACCAGCACGTGACCTCTACGATGAGCTTCCACCCACGGAAGTGCCATAGGAGGACACCGCTTAAATAGTATGGCTTGTCCACCAGAAGGCTGTATTATAGTGTACATAATATAAAACTTCGGCCCAGTTCTGCTTGTATTGCAATGGTTGGTGTTCCTGAAGTTTCATTTTTCGTCCCTTTTTATTTTTTACATCCATGTTTGTGATGAAATAGTATTGTGAAATCGCTAGCTCGCATTGCATGCTGGGAAACAGCGTCACTCAAGGAAGTTTTGGCTTCGCTGACACGGTCCTGAAGGGAAGTGGGTTTTAGTGCACTGGAACGGGATGAATGTGTTCAATCAAGCAGTACAAACCTGATTAATTGTCTTAATACTTGACTTGGAATGGCCATATTGTTTAGGATTAGAATTAGATGACAACTTGTTCACAATATTTGCAACTATTCAATTTGACCAGCAGGTGTCAGTAGAAGACGAAATTTCATGTTGACTATTTCCTAATGGAAGTGCTCTCTTTACGTTGGATTTTTCTCATAATTATTTGAAGTGTAGGCCTGTATCTGCACACAATTTGGAATTCATCCCAGCGCCCTGAGCTGTAAATTTGGACGGTGTAAAATGAAAATGGCCATCTGCAGCAGAATGAAAGTGAGATTGCATTGTCCAGGTAGGAGGACAGCAGTCAGTCATGTTTCACCTCCAGTCAACACGCAGTGGTTCACATGAAGGTCCAAGAGGCCTACAGACCTACACTGAGTCTGGATGTGGCAGTACAGTTGGATCATTGTCTTTGTTGTGTTGTTTGGTCATTGTGATCCAATGTAATGTGAGAGAAGGACGAGTGCAGTTCTATTGGAGTGAGTTTTTTAGAGTGTAATAGAAGTTATAATGCAGAGTCTGTTTTTATGAAATGTTCTATCACCTGGCATTCATCCATCCATCCATCCATCCATCCATCCATCCATCTTCTACTGCCGTATCCGGAGTCAGGTCTCGGGGGCAGCAGCCTCAGCAGAGACCCCCAGACTTCCCTGGACCCAGTCACCTCCTCCAGTTCCACCAGTGGGACCCCAAGGCTTCCCAGTCCAGCCCAGAGACCGGGTCAGCACCACTCTGACTCCCCGAGTCCCTGCTGCTCAGGTGAGGCTTCAAAGATCTGGCTGCACCTGATTGGACGGTCGTGGAGGATCTCCTTGGTCTTCTTGGTCTTCTTGGTCTCCAGCTGTTTGACCTCATGCTCTCTGTTGACCTCCTCACTCAGTCCCTCAGTGATGTAGAGCTCAGTGTAGATGCTGTTGAGGAGAGTTTGACTTCCTGCTTCTTCACCTTCAGTCACACGTTCACATTTCCTCTCCAGACTGATCTTCTGCTGCTGTAGAAGCTCCTGCAGACCACCAACCTCTGGAGCTGAGAGAAGGTTGGAGAAGAAAACATCAGTGTGACAGTGTGAGCATCATTTTCTGTCCACGACTTGAA
>NW_027466262.1:510000-570000 GCF_046127955.1 Nelusetta ayraudi
TCATTAGAAATGTGCTAGTGTTTTATAATTCAAAGAAATATTTTATGGAAATACTTTATTTGGCATGGTGTTGACTATTTTAGACTGTTGTGGCAGTGGGTCATTTATCTTAGTTTTATTACTTTAACTAGTACAGTGTGTAAAGTAATGCCAAAAACTCTTAAAAATGACAGTTTTGTAATTGTGTAAAAGCTTTAAAGGGACACTGCAACCATAATGTTTAATTTAAAAACAAATGAATTTTTAATTTTCCTATATTACTGCAACATCCCTGTAATAATAAAATAGGAAAAATGCGCTTCTGATCTGTTTTGCTTGATGATCTAATGAGCTTTGTCTCTGCAGGAGCAATTCTAAAATATGTTGGCGCTCCAGACATTGAGCCAGAGGGATCTCCCGAACATCCTGACCAGGAAGCTCCAGGACCAACGCGTTCCTCAGAACCTCCTTCTGTCCAGGTGAATAATGTGTGTTATTCTTAGTAGCTAAGCTGATAAGTGTGGGATGAAACTAAGGCAATTAAGCATTATTTTGATTGTTGGTTTGCTTTTTAGTGTTGCACTTGTTGGTTTGTTGGATTTTCTTATTTAAAGTAAGCATTGTTTTTATGAATACTCAATCTGTTGTATTTATTGACATATAGAGGATTCTTTTCCTAGTATTATAGTGTTTGTTTGTTTTTAAATCAGTTTAACTTGCCTGAGTTGCTCAACTGAAGATGTTTAATTTTACCTGTAGCCTGTTTTGCTCACGAGGTGTAATAGATTGTGGAATCTTAGTAGACCTTAGTAGACGCACGCTGCTGAGAGTGGCAGCGATCAGCTCTGATGACCGTGGTGCTTGTAAATAAGGCAAATGCGCCATCTAGTGGGATGCAGCATGTTTATTCGTGTTGGAGCAATGGCAAGTACTACTAACAAAACAAAAGATGCACAGGGTAAAAAAAATAATCATAAACTCAAGCCCAACAAAGATAACAGATGGGCATAACTGTAACATTACATAGTAATGATTACTAGTACTACCAAAATTTCTCTATTTTACTTTTCAACTCGAACTTGAACTATTCATCCCCTTTTTTCAGCAGCCATTAAGACAAAAGGATGACACTTATGCATTGCATCAAACTGTGATGCACAAAATCAATTAAATTAAATCAAAACAATAAATAAAGTGTGCATTAAACAGGGGGCAGTGCAATACAGTACAGGACTCAACTGATATAGTGCAGTTAGGCAGTATAGCCTATAACAGCTGTTCAGCATCCATAGTAATCCACAGTCAGTGCCATAATCTTCCTGTCAGTGTCATATTCATCCATAGTCAGTATAATAATATGATATCGCGCAGACCCTCGTCCTCCACCACATTAATTGGCCTGCAAGCCGTAGCCACACCCATTTAGCCCCCGCTGTTGAAAGTTGGCGTGTGGTGGACGCGGCCAGTGGTCTCCGTGCCACACCATCCAACGTGGTTTGCTTTACCTCAGAAGGGGGCAGAGGGCTCTCCGCGTCAGCTGTATGCTTCGCAGACAAGTGAAACGTAAGACTGCTCATACTCCGGTGGAAACTAAATACAGCTTTACAGTAAATGCATATCACTTTTGTCCTGTCAAGACTGCCATCTGGCAGGGTTTTGAAGTGGAACTTTCCATTTACAATTGACGCCTTATCCATGTTAGTCCTTCCTAGTGCTCATCTACGCTCAGTGTCTTTTTCTTTTTTTTGTTGTGTTTACAAGCCGGCTGCAAGCGTGTGACTGTGTACTGTGAGTCAATTAATTTCCCGTTTCCACAATCTACGGAGCGGCCAAAGGTTCAAAAAGCACTTTAATTAATTAATTGAATTAATTAACTATGTGGCAGGTGGGTTTGCCCGTACCTTCGCGTCATCAATCACACCTGCGCCGGAGTGCAATCTTTGCGTCCCTCAGTGCGTTTACATGGTACTAGAGAAATTTGAATTATTGCCTTAGTCCGATTCTGATCGGAGTTTGAGAACTCCGATTGGAATCGGAGAACTCCGATTGAGACACCCAGATAATGCAATTGGAATTCTAATTTCTCGGCCATGTATACGCCTTAGTCGGACTATTAACTGGACAACGTAAGTGCGCACGCGCCACCGCACAACTACGTCGTCTAACAAAACAGACGGCGCGAAACAACCAGCAAACGCGAATAAGAATGTTGACATTTGGAGAGAGGATGGGACCGGGGCGATGCTTTCTCTTCTAAAAGAGATGGACATATTAAAATAACACACAACAGAGACCTTTTTTAAAAGGGTAGCGCAGCAAATGCAGGGCTCCGGCTTTGCGCAGCCCTGAACAAATACGTATTCCTTCGTATTTATATTTCTACCTTTTCGTTCACATTTTTTGTAAGTTAGAAGAATTTCAACTTTGTAAATAAAAGCACAGCAAAGAGATGTTTTTCTGATTTGTTTTTATTTCGATAATTTCGCTGTTATTCTGCTGGAAACGGCGTGTAGCGGCACAAGCTTCCTCCACGGTCGGCACTTTAATGAGCGTGTGTATAACTGAAGACACCGTTCCTTTGCAAAACCTGTACACAAACTCTCCCACCAGTCTGCGCAGAACCCGCATCCAACAAGAACGAGTTTCGGGTCCGTGGCAACAGCACAAAGCGTAGCATCGAAGACATTGTGTTGTTGTAGCCCTCCAACAGCAAACAACGTTCTTGTCTCATGGTTATCTTTTAAGATAACCATGAGCACAAGAAATAGGGTACAGCTTATTCACTCCACCCCCTACTGTTGGGAGGAGGACACGTTCCCGTCAGTAATTCAAGTTTCTCAGCTGCATGTATAGGGAGAAGGTGAGAACTCCGATTGGACGAGAAAACCAAATTATTGCTTAGTCCGATTAAGCTCTTCCTGCAACTCCCCAGGTGGCATTGTCAGGCAACCCCCCCCCAATTTTCCTTTATACCCAGCATCTGAATTGCCTCCACCTCCGCCAGACCCTCCCCCTCGCCACATCTAGTCTTTTTTTGATAGGCTGCCCTCGCTATTAACCTCCCTCTCATCACAGCTTTAATTGTGTCCCACAGTATGGTAGTGTCTACTGGACTATCTATGTTCTCCTCCATAGAGCATTTAATCTCTTTCTTAACCTCCTCCAGTGTTTTTGGATTATTTAGCATACGCACATTTAATCTCCAAAGTGTGTTTTTCTTCCTCTTATTCAGACAAATAATAAGGTAATTAATACTGTGTCAGTACAAGTCAGTCGTTCATATTTTACATTCCTCTATTCTGTATCTGTCTGTAATGTTAATAAAAAAAATAGTTCTCTGTAACGGGTGGAGGTCCCTCCAAACATCAAACATCCCGAGTTCGGCTAGAGAGACGTTGACAAGTTTCGACAGGCGGGTCTGACTTCTGTTGCCATTAGTTGTGTCGAGTTTAGCTTTTAAATCATGTTGATTTAGCTCTTGTTGAGAGAGATGTGTTTCCTTTAGATCAGGCATGGCCAAACTACGGCGTGTCTCTGTCCGGCCCGCGTGAAGGCAGTCAAAAATCTAACCTAACTTAGAAATGACACTTGAACCTGCAATGAGTATTTTAGTCGTTCTAAATGAGTCCAACGTTAGAAAAAAAGGAGCGACCCGGACTTCCCACAGTCTCTTTTCTATTAACATGGGAATTCAATTTTAATAATTTGTCAACTTAAAAACACCCGTCATACTAGAACATCCCTACCAGCTTTCTTCCCTTTATTCTCTGAATTTAATCAAAGAATCTTTGAAACTCTTGTAGCTTTTCTCTGGCTCGTGTCGCTGCTGATGCGTAGCCCCTCCAGGATCCCTCCTTGCACTGCCACTCCGTCGTAGTGCGGGGCACCGAGTGCCGCAGGCCCCTCCGCACCCGTCGCCACCGCCGTCTTCTCCGCCAGGCCGCGTCTCGCCAATTCCTCCTTGACCTCCTCTGCGCTGTTGTAGGTTCGAGTTCCCGTATCCCAGTGGGTCCTCATCTTGGTGAATGGCGTCTGGAAGCGGATGCCCTTCTCCTTCAGGATTCTTTTAGCAGTGTTGTACTCCTTTCTCTTTTGGACCATCTCTGTCGCGTAATCGTGATGGAATGACGGTACTTTATTCCCCAGTTCTATTTTCTTTGTCCATAGCTCTCGCAGGACCCTCTCTTTGGTAGTAAATTCCAGAAAGTTAACAATGATGGGTCTCGGTTGGGCACCGTCCGCTGGCTTCTGTGCAAATGAGCGGTGTGCTCTCTGAATTTGGAAATTAAAATGTGCTGGCAGGTGCAGTTCGCTTTTCAGCAGGTCTTCCACAAACTTGGCCACAGATTCTCCCTCCTCTCCTTCAGTGACTCCATAGATACGTAGGTTGTTTCTCCTCGGCCTGGACTCCAGGTCAGTTAACTTGTCCTGAAGAGCTTTTTGTTCTCTCAGTGATATGACCAGAGCGTCATTAGCTTCCTGTGCCCAACGTTCTAGCTTTTCAATCCGCGACTCAGCCTCGTTGATCTTGCCGGTCTGGAGCTCCTGTTCGGTGACGACTTTCGCAAGTTGTTGATTTATTTCGTGTTTGAAGTCGTCCAAGTCTTTTTCCACGTCGTTCCTCAGTGTTTCTCCAAACGTGCAAAGGACTTCTTTTGATTCCATTTTTAAATCCCGTATCTCCTTGCTAATAATTTCTATGTCCGAGCCCTTTTTCGCGTCGTTAGTCACGAGGAGTTCATTTCGCCATCTCCCTCTGTTTCAGAGCAAGCTGGTAGTTCCGCCATATTGTCTGTTACCGTGTTTCTGTTTTGGTTGAATCGAGTTTTCCTTCCTATTCCAACGTTCCCCTGATCACTTTGTAGTTAATATGATATCTGCCAATAGTTATTCAAGTTTTTGGGGAGTTTTTACCCTGGACGGTCGAGAGCCCTGGTGTCGCGCAGTCTACCGCTTTATGGCCAAACCAGAAGTCCTCTTGTGGGACGAGAAGCAGAAGGCCTGTCCGATCGGGGGGGAAGATGAGATGACATTTTTGTGGGTCAACACAAACTCATCTGCGAGGACAGCAGCCTTGGACAATGACGACACTTTCTGTTCATTCAAGAACATTACCACCTTCTCTGGCAAAGAGTCTTTAAAATCTTCTAAAAGAACGAGCTCACGGAGTGACTCAAAGTCATTTTTGACATCATTAGCTGCACACCATTTATCAAAGAGGTTGCTTTTCTCCCATGCAAACTCGACAAAGGTTTGACCACTAGATTTTCTATGGTCCTAAATTTTTGCCGGTAGGGCTCAGGAACAAGCTCATAAGCAGGAAAAATTGCTTCCTTTACAATATCATATTGCAGGCTGTCTTCTAAGAAAAGAGCAGACACCAACTCCTGTGCTTTTCCCACCCGCTTGCTTTGGAGAAGGACAGGCCACATGTCTCTTGGCCAATTGAGTGGCGAAGCTATTCGCTCCAAGGCACTGACGTATGAATCAACTTCTGCCTCACGAAATGCTGGCACCAGAAAAATGTTTTTACTGGGGCTGGGCAACGATTAAAAATTTTAATCACAATTAATCGCATGATTTACCTGATCAATCACGATTAATCACGTCGTATACGCAAAAGCCAATAATGAATTTAAAAGAAGTCTTTCATACACTTTAATTTAAATGTTCTGCCATATAAACGAAAGCACCATAACATTTATCGTGCAAACACTTAACATCAGCACTTTACACAGAAACATTTTTAATGTAAATCTAAAGTTAAAAAAAATGCAAATACAAAATTAAAGCTTATTGCCAATGCCAGGGCATTACTGTTATCCTGTTCCTTATGAAAAATAAAAAAAATCTACCTCCAAAATCCTGAGCCACAATAATAACAGGCAATTTCTGAGGTAACAGCAGAAACATTTTTCTTTTATCAGGGAGCAGCATAACCAGTCTGCGTTCCCTTGCAAATGTCCCAGTTAGAAAGGGTGAGGCACAAAAACGTTCACTTTTGGGTTTTTCTTCACAGGGGACTAGAATGTAAAGTCCACATTTATACTGGAGTTCCTTTGGAGAATCTCACTCAACTCAGTGCAGTTTGTCAGTTCCTGGAACTTGACGGCCAGTTATTTTAAATGTACTGCCATATGAATTAAAGTGCCATAACATTTACTGTGCAAACACACTATTAACATCAGCATTTTTGAACAATTAGCAGCTAAGAAAAAAAAATAGTGTAAATTTAAACTCAACTTAAACAATGTTATCAAAGCAATACAAAATTAAAGCTGTAAGCAGCGTTTGCGGGACTGAGCCCACCTGGCCACTGCCTGCCGTGACGTCCGCCACCTGGCCACGAGCCCCCGACACCCGCCAACGCTTCCCAACGCCTGGCGATTCTGCCCGAAACCCGCCGATGCCCCATTACTGACGCCGACGCCTGCTGATGACACATCAAGCACTGACTTGACATTACTGACTTGACATTTAGAAACATTTGATTTCTAAATGTGATTGATTACTGTATCATTTTGGAGATAATAAGCCTTAAAGTTGGCTTTTTGTTTTGTTTTGCGACAGCTCCAATATTCCATTTTTACTGCACAATAAGATCAAATTGCTCCATAAGCTCTGTCAATGGTTGGTACAGTTGACCTCAGGACAACCTTGAATATATCTTCAATCATTATAAGGCATATTTAATGTACCATTTTGGAGATATTAAGCCTCAAAGTTGTTGTTTTCCTTTTTTTTTAGCTTTTCAAACAGGCAAAAAGGGCCCAGTACTCAATTTTTTACTGTACAGTAACATTGCTTTGCTCCATAATTTCTGTCAGTGGTTGGTACAGTTGACCTGAGGAATACCCTGACTATATCCTCAGTCATTATCAAGCATATGTACAGTATCATTTTGGAGATATTAAGCCTTAAAGTTGGCTTTTTTTTTTTTTTTTTTGCGACAGCTCCAATATTCCATTTTTACTGTACAATAACATCAAATTGCTCCATAAGCTCTGGCAATGGTTGGTACAGTTGACCTCAGGACAACCTTGAATATATCTTCTCTTAATATTCATGAATATTCTCACTTAATGTACCAGCTCCTTCCTGTAGACATGATATGTACAGTTAGTTATTCTTTGTTTGACGCAAGTGTTATATTAAGTTCCTACTATCTGTACCGGTACTTCTTGTTAATTTGAAATAAACACTAACAGCATAATGTCAAAACAAAAACCGAACAAGTCAAACAGGAGCAGATCATAAAACAAGGAGGCTTTGTACTAAAATATGGATAAAATATAAACAGGGAGTTGTCTAATGTCGTCAAGGAAGCCAACATTACGTTACCTGTTGATCAGCATGTTGACTCAGAAAATCCTCAGGCTCCTGCTGCGACATTTCATGTGGGGCGACGGTTGTGACTTCACTGCTGGTCCCGTGAGAAACTCAAATCGGTCCCTCACGTTTGTGTTGCGTGGCATGGGTTAGGACATTGAGAGGCATTATAGTGTGGTTGTGTGCACCAAATCGGACTCGGCTTCTAGCTCGTTAGCCGTGCATAATTTATGCAAACGCAATGCTCTGTTTATGTGAACTCACGGAGTCCGACTCCGTGCACGTGCTCATCTCGACTCGATGGATTTATGAGCTTGATGACAAGTGTCACAAGTGTGTATTTTGTATTGGATTGATGTACTGCAATTCTAGTCATATGAACAAGCAATTAGCATTCCTAGTTATATGTGGCATGACGAAATACTGTACTACCAAGTTTGTATTGCAGTATCTTCAGTTTATGGGGTAGAGGGTGCTCAAATTGGATTGATTGAAGATGTAGTTTAGGTACAATTTGCTTGTTTTTATCAAAATTTAAGTTGATTGCAGTTCAAGGTGGCACAATCCTATCAGATGTTGTCATTTGGTCAAGAAGAACACTGGTATTTGATGATTATTACCATAAGTACCACCATGTTGCAGGCATTGTGGTTACAAGTTTCACTCCAATTTTGATTGTTGTCTGTATGACTAGCAATCCGTTGAGCTGTCTAGGGTTATCATTCAGATAAGGTGTCACAACTTTTAATTGCATGGGAACTTTGGGATCCATGGCAGATGGGCATTGTAAAAAAACGGACCTTGAGTCGGAAGGCTAGCTTGTCCTAATTGTGACCTTAATATGATGATTTTTTTTCCCTGCCAGATTGAGGAGAAATTAAATGGACATCCAAACCGGATGTCCATTCATGTCCATTTAAGCAAGCATTTTTGCAGATTTTAACACTGACTTGCATTAATAGGCGATGAATGAGCTGTGGCGCATTCTGGATAAGGGCAACAGAAAATTCATTGATGAACTAAAAAATGAGATGAGAAGTCTTCTGCACCATTGTGTAATTGTATGGTGTTTGGGAAAAAAATCAAGTGATGATGCCACGCATAACGCTGGATGTAGTTCAGTCGAGTCATTTTGCTGTGTCTCTAATTGACTGTGTAGCTGTTTCCTTGGACATAGGATGGTTTATGTTGCGCTGAATGAATAGATGCAGAATGGTAATACTCTTCATGCTGAAAAAATAAGATTTTTTTTGTGATCAACACAAACCTAATAAGACTCATTTTTAGGAAGACTAACTTTGAACTCAAAGTTGATTTCTTCTATTCCAGTGGAATATTCCATCGCGCTGCTCAGGGCACTCCCCACACTCTTTCCTTCACCAAGTCCACCACCGAAGAAGCTGGGACATGCCAGTGAGGCACTGCTTCATGTCATTCAGGTGTTCGCATTTTCTCACATTCAACACTTCATAGTTCCATGCATGGATGTGGCGTTTCCTTCTTCTTTTTCTTTAGCCAACAGAAGATCCCATAATGTACTCGCAGAAGAGGTCTTTCCTGTGTTGCTGTTTGATGGGACCCGCTGTCTCATCTGTCTTGGAGCCACTCCCGCCACCACGCTTGCCAAGGAAGACTTGAGTGACCGTCTGCTTCATCTGATGAGTTACGACTATGCCCTGCACCTCACATATCCAAAAGTGTGTGGCAACCCTTCTCTCTGTCATTCAGACAGAAGTGCTACCGGACACTATCCATGAGTGAGACGCCACAGCCTCATACAAAAAAGACCATGGCAGAATGGAAATTGGGGAGTATAGCTGTGTACTAGGCATAGGTAGCGATACACTCCCCTGGTAGTTGTAACTTGAGGGTGGGTGGGAGTCTGTTGGAACAAACATGTTATCAGTGGTGATAGGAACACTATATGCTGTCCCCATACTGTTTTTTTTTTTTGTGTGTAACTGAGTGTCAGGGAATCTGAATCAATATTCAATAATGATGACGGTGAATATTGTAACAATTGTTACTTGCGTTCTAGAAATGATTGCTTGAGATTGTTTTAAGATGCAATGCCTTAGTGACGTTTTTATTACAAGGCAGTGAAGGCACTGTCAGCAATTTAAGTGAATAAATAGTTGTTGACAATATTAATTCTGTTTGCTTAATTATTTTTTTTGGGGGGGAGTGGGAGTAGGGGGGGTGGATGCTTTGTCTCATTTTGAGAAAAAAAAGCTAATATTGTGAACACTTAAATTAAGAAGAATTGCACTGTTAGTAGGTCTGGTTTTAAGATCTTTTCATTCAAATTAAGAAAGAAGCAAACGTGAAAAAAGAATTGAGAAGCTAGTATCAAGTTTATTTGACTTACAGTACAGAGTACAGTCCTTGGAATGAGTGCTTTACTGTTTATTTCAAGAGTTTTTCCATTCTTCAAATGCCTAGATATATCGTCTTATTTTAAGAAATCTTACCAAGTCTAAATATCTTACTGCATTGGCAGATAATTTGACTTGTTTCTAGCCTGTTCTTTCTCAATTTAAGTGTTTATTTCTTAGATATATTTTGCAGTGTGTGGACACCGAGGGGAGCTCTAGAATTGGCTCATTCAACCGACCAACGAGCCAATCAGCAGCGGCGTCACAGGCCCTCCTCCTTCTTTGTTCTCTCTCTCACTTTGACTTCGGCACTGGACAGCCAGGTTTGTGGAGGGAAGGTTGGAACAAGGTAAGGACGGGGTACCCCATACATTCATGTACGTAGAGTCACTAAGTCTTAAACTCACCAGGTTTGTATCGCTTATCGATAACCCTAATGCCATACAAGTCTATGAGGGTCAAAGGTCAACTTTGTCCTAGGGACATGGGGCCACTTTCAGGTTCATCAGGATCCTCCTGGACATACCCACACCAAATTTGGGGCTTCTAGCCCATGAGGAACCCCGAAACCCTCACTCTAATTCCAGCCTTATCGCTAACCCTAATGCCATACAAGTCTATGAGGGTCAAAAGTCAACTTTGTCCTAGAGACATGGGGCCACTTCCTTTTTCATCAGGAGCCCCCAAGAAGCGCACACGCCAAATTTGGGGCTTCTAGTTCTTGAGGAACCCCAAAACCCTCACTCTAATTCCAGCCTTATCGCTAAACCCTAATGCAGTGCAAGTCTATGAAGGTCAAAGCTCAACTTTGTCCGAGAGACATCAAGTGTTTTTTTCATGAATCATTCATCAATGTTAAGAGTTTGCTTAGTGGAGAATTCACAATAAAAATACATTGACACTGTCAAGATGGACTCAAGCACTATTATTGAACTATACTGTATTTTTAGAGTGATGTGAAGCTTTTGACAAGCGCTGCGCAAAGGAGGCCCATTTGTTTTTTTGTTTTTTCAGGGGGCCCAAAATTCCTGGCGGCGCCCCTGAGCGGGCATCTCCAGCACTAAGGCAGTGGAGCTGCCGGCCACGAGAGAAGAATTAACCAGTCCATTGAAACCATTTGTTTGGTCTAGTTAGTGGCAACAGTCCTTTGAGGATCTTAAGTGCCTTCTCAGCTGTAACCCTGTCGTGTCTGCTCCAAATTTTTCCTCATTGGCTAGAAGCCCCAAATCTAGCGTGGGCGCTTCTTGGGGGCTCCTGATGAAAAAGCAAGTGGCCCCATGTCTCTAGAACAAAGTTGAAAATTCACCCCATAGACTTGCATTGAATTAGGGTTAACAATAAGGCTGAAACTAGGGTTAGGGTTAGGGTTAGCTGAAATTAGGGTTAGGGTTTCGGGGTTCCTCAAGTACTAGAAGCCCCAAATTTGGCGTGGGCGCTTCTTGGGGGCTCCTGATGAAAAAGCAAGTGGCCCCATGTCTCTAGGACAAAGTTGAAAATTCACCCCATAGACTTGCATTGAATTAGGGTTAACAATAAGTCTGAAACTAGGGTTAGGGTTAGGGTTAGGGTTAGCTGAAATTAGGGTTAGGGTTTCGGGGTTCCTCAAGTACTAGAAGCCCCAAATTTGGCGTGGGCGCTTCTTGGGGGCTCCTGATGAAAAAGCAAGTGGCCCCATGTCTCTAGGACAAAGTTTAAAATTCACCCCATAGACTTGCATTGAATTAGGGTTAACAATAAGGCTGAAACTAGGGTTAGAGTTAGGGTTAGGGTTAGCTGAAATTAGGGTTAGGGTTTCGGGGTTCCTCAAGTACTAGAAGCCCCAAATTTGGCGTGGGCGCTTCTTGGGGGCTCCTGATGAAAAAGCAAGTGGCCCCATGTCTCTAGGACAAAGTTGAAAATTCACCCCATAGACTTGCATTGAATTAGGGTTAACAATAAGGCTGAAACTAGGGTTAGGGTTAGGGTTAGCTGAAATTAGGGTTAGGGTTTCGGGGTTCCTCAAGGACTAGAAGCCCCAAATTTGGCGTGGGCGCTTCTTGGGGGCTCCTGATGAAAAAGCAAGTGGCCCCATGTCTCTAGGACAAAGTTGAAAATTCACCCCATAGACTTGCATTGAATTAGGGTTAACAATAAGGCTGAAACTAGGGTTAGGGTTAGGGTTAGGGTTAGCTGAAATTAGGGTTAGGGTTTCGGGGTTCCTCAAGTACTAGAAGCCCCAAATTTGGCGTGGGTGCTTCTTGGGGGCTCCTGATGAAAAAGCAAGTAGCCCCATATCTGTAGGACAAAGTTGAAATTTCACCCCATAGACTTGTATGGCATTAGGGTTAGGGTCCAAGAGTACACATACACATTTTCTTTTGCTTTATTGATTTAAGCTCATCGTCTCCAGCTGCAAAGGTACAGAAACCTTTCTGTAAACTTGTGTTATCATTGTCCTTCATTGAAAATGACACAATCTTTCATTTCATTGTTCAGATGCCGAACACCAAGGCATTCCGTCGCTCTCTGGCCATGAAACGACGCCTGGAGCAAAAACAGGATTGGACACCTTTTCCACCTCGGAAGGACTTTGAACGTCGTGAGTACTTCCATGTTCATGATTTCATGTTCTGCCTGTGTTGTTATGTTGTATTCCAAATAAATCTTACAAAAACATATTTAGATTTTTCTTTTTTGTCAATTTACACAGGGCGCGGTACTGGTCAGCGACCTGGGTGCGAAGATGGCCCGTTTTGCTCCTGACTGACAAAACAGTGCAAGTTCGTTCTTAAGGCCCAGCAACCAGACAAGAAGGTATGGGTCGTGATTTTGTCAAGCCACGAGTTTCTTTCTGTTTTTGTTCTGGTGGTGGGAGACTCACATCTCTGTCCACTTGTGGATGGTTTTGTGTTCTCGCCCCGGGCAACAACCTTGAACACGGGCTTGTAACAGACTCCGCCCAGGATTTTGCTGCGCTACTGGCAACTGTGTTGGACCGCTGGCCCAAGGTTTGTTTATCTGCTGTGACAAACAAATTTGAACACATGAATGTCATCGCCACTTTGTTTTATCAATATCAAGTAATTCCATGATCCATAGTTCAATAACAAGAATATTCATGAATTTATTTTGCATTTTTATGTTTGTTTGGGTTTTTTTTTTTTTATAACTATTTTGTAGGTGTTTGTGCTTGACTTTCCACCTCGCCTGACTGTCAAGCCAGAACTACAAACAGCGCTACGTCAAGTATATCATCGTGTTGCTGCACGCATGGGTGTGTAAAATACATATTTTTGTTGTATTTTTTTCTCTTCAGTGACACTGTGCTAACAGATATTTCTTAGAATTGTGTGATTACATAATTGATTATGTGACACTTCTTCCAGGTTTAACATTTGTGTATATGGCCGATCACCTCCCCCTTCGTCAGCTGTACATAGTGGTGTTATGATGGTGTAAGTTTTGCCTTCTTCAGCCTTACTTGCTCTTCATTTGATATGACAAATATGTGTTAACATGTTGTTTTCTGTTTACGTGCACCTCAGGACTGATTTTGGTGGAGCGTCTGCATGCTGCATGCTCCATCAGCTCGCACCCCCTTCACCTAGGCCAGGGGTGTTGTGCCACAACCAATCATCGCCCAGGGTGTCTCCCAGAGTGGTTGTGACAGGTCCTGTCTACATGCCAGTGTATGGACCTGTAATGGACTCTTGTTGGACAGGAGGTTGAGGTAACCTGTTCATCCCTCTTTTTTTTTTCCCCCCAATCGTGTATTTGTCAAACTGTGCAACTTTTTATTTTAAAAATGAACACTTATCCTAAGTTGACTCTGATTTCCTCTCCTCTTTTTTTTATAGACAGTACCAACAGTTGTTGAGACTGCATTTCACACAGACATCCCGTCCAATCCCGTGTGGTTCAGTGAGGCTGTGCTGCTGGACCACATGGAGACCGTCGTGGAGTCATCTGGCAGGGTTTCCCCAGCTGCCACGATAACATTCACACAATTATTCATACACTTATCAACTAGGGGTGGGTGAAAAAAAAAATCAAGATTGCAATATATTGTTGTGCTTTCTGTCGCAATAAATAATCGATACACTGACGGCAAATATCAATATTTTTTTCCAAAGACCACCTGTCCACCTGTCCCGGGAAAGATAAAATCTCTCCCGGGAAACAATTTGTCCCGTTTTTTAGGGAAAATGACAAAACCTCATTTAATTTCCGTCTGTGGTCTAGATAGGGCTGCCAACCCTCCCGTAAAATACGCGATTGTCCCATATTTGGCAACTAAAAAGCCTGTCCCGTAATGAACTGATGGGGGACGCACTTCACTTTGTCCCGTATATTTTGGGGACGCGTTTATTTATTTATTTATTTTGTCTGCATCATTTCTTTTATTGATTTTCAGAATCGGGGCAGTGAAAGGATTTTTTTCCCTCTTTCATCTTCCCGTCGGTTTGTATATCCCAAGTCCCCATGTTGAGATAAAACAAGTTGCTACTGACTTTACATTACCAGAAAGCACTGTCCTTGTTTACAAGAAAGTTATTAATGTTCATGCACTTTAATATGTTTGCTTGTGCAGTGCACGTTTGTTTGTACATTATACAAAGTTTTGGAATAAATGCAAGATCACAGGCATTTTCCTTTTTATGGGTATTCTTTTCTTTTTCAGTCACATATCGTCGGCAAAATTTCGAAGATATCGAAGATATCGTGTGTCGTGATGTTGTCATTATCGTGGGCCAAATATCGTCACAGTATCGAATCGCGGGTTAGCCGTATCGCCCCACCCCTATTATCAACACAAGATCACATATGTACAGTACATGTACAGTTTAATTAGTGTGTTACTTTGTTTATGAATTAATTTCTTTATGTTCTTCCAGATGTCCAGCCTGAGACGTGGATCAGCACGCGTTGCCTCAAAAACCAAAACAAACAAGTGACATGTTGGTATTTGGGATATGTGTATTTCATTGTGTGCATCTTTGTGATAGGACAATAAATGCAGTTCTTTAAACGTTACTTTGTGTCCTTGTATTTGCAGGTGTGGGCAACACGTTCAAATGTCCACATGACTGAGTCTGCCTCCAGCAATGTCACAGCAGTGCAGCAGGTTTGTACTTATTCATTTCCACTTCATCACCTGTGTGTGTTTTCTAGGCTTTACACCCATCTTATCGGCTGTATCGGATCGGCCGATATTTGGCATTTTTTGAAACGTTCATGATCGGGCGTCATGTCATGAATCACCGATCAATGACGTCATGGTCGTGTTGAAACTTTTTTAATCTGTCTCATTTCCTCCAAAGTAGTTTCACAGCATCGACATGTTTATTTGTTTGTATCCGAGTGTTATGTAAATCTATAGATTGGGTTTACATTGTTGTCAGTAGATCCTGTGTTCCCTTTTTTTTGCTTGTTCCAGGTGCGGAAAGGTGATTGGCTGGTGCCAATATTAAAGGAGGAGGACTTCAACACCTCAGTCTCTTTGTCCTTCTCCCAGCTCCCAACCAGAGGCCATGTGCCGCAGCAGCAGCATTCTGTGTTCAGCCATCAATTCTGTTTTGTAATCTATTTCAGTTCCCTTTGTGTCCACGTAGCCCGTAGGGGAGGGAAGCCATTTGTGTTGTGCCCCTTTTCTCCTGTGTTTTAGTTAAGGAGGTTAGTTTGACTGTCATTTATTTGATTGTTTTCTTCATAGGTAAGATCCATAAGAGAGCCATTTTGTTTGTTGTTTTGGCCATGCCCTCCCTGACGCCAGTGCAATGATGGTGACGTTTAATAAAAACCATCCTGTGGACGAAGCACCTTTGTCTAATTTGAGAGCTGGGAGAAGGGGGGGGGCTTTATGTTGTGTCCTGGTTCCCCCTAGGCCAGGGCATAACACCGAGAGCTAATGATTCATGATTCAAAAACCTTCATTTTCGTCTTCGTGCCTCTTCCTGTTTTGAGTACTGTCGCTATGTGACGGACAATAAAGTTTCTTTGAATCTGCAATATATGCAACGCTACAGTACCTCGCGGGGGAACTTTGGCAAAAAATTTCAACATCACAAATTTAATCAGGCACTTGGAAAAGATACACACGGAGGACGTTGGATCGGTGATTGGCACAAAAATCGTGATCGTGTAAAGCCTAGTGTTTTCCTTTCTATGTTTATTGGCATAAAATCACATCTTTCTTATTTTAATCATGTGGAGGCGACGCCACAGATGACCAGAGCTGTGCCCGTGGTTCCTGTGGCTCCCGTGGTTGCCAGCACCAAGCCAGAGGAGGCCAGCACCGTCCAGGAGGCAACACAGAAGATCAACTAAGCTAAGGAGGCTTTTCTTTCTTCTTCTGTTGCCTCTGACTGCTCCGCTCGTTCTACGCCTCGCACATGTGATTTGTGATCCATCATCAGTTAGTACTAGTGAAGATGCAGTGGCAGATCATGGCACTGGTATTAGATTAGCCAAGGTTCTGCATGGTTCTTTTCATCAAGGCAAAACCGGTCACGGTTTAAAATTCCAGCACCAGCTGGCAACAGTGAGTCACTTCAGAAGAGCAAAACTCCTCACTTTGACATGGATAATTCTGACGTAGAGTTTGTCAGTGCTGTGACCAATGAAGAGTGTAACTTCTCTCCCCTTGATGTTGATGTTTGTTTAGACCTTTGCAAAAACTTGAAGATTCATTTGGACCGTGCGAGTTTTCCAATTTCTGATTGCAAAGGCCCATTAGGTTCGCCGTGTACAAATGAGAATTTAGAGGCTGATGGAAACTGCTTCTTCAGAGCCATCAGTCAAGCTGTGACTGGTTTATAGACACAGAAGTGGAAATTCAGGTTGCAGCAGATTGTTTACGATTAGATGTGTACACTTTTATCGATGGTCATGGGTTGAAGTACAGCTCTTGCAAGAAACAATTCTCACATTGTATATATTTATGGATGTATTTGTTTTATATGGAAGCAGTTACCATAATCCAAATTAAAATAAGAATATAACATAACAGAAATGCTTTTTCATTTTAAGAACGAAGCTGCATTATTTGACTCATAATTAAAATGGTTAATAAGTCATTCAATCTGCATTTTCATTTTCTTCTTCAAGACTGCTCATTCTTGTACTTAATTCAAATGAAGGAAAACACATTTGAGATTTAATTTTCAAAACATGCACCAGCAAAGAGTTACCAAAATTCAATATGAAATGTAAAATTCAAAAATGAAAAAGCAATAGCAGAATGCTTTTTCATTTTAAGAACGAAGCTGCATTATTTGACTCATAATTAAAATCATTAATAAATATTCCTATATGCATTTTCATTTTCTTATTCGTGTCGCACCTTTTATGACACAATCAAAAAGAAAACTGAGAGCATTGCTTTTTAATTTTCGTGGTCCTGCCCTGCACAAGAGTTACCACAACTCGAAAATGAAATCGCAATCTCAAAGTAAGCGCGCGGCGCAGGAAAGTGACGTCAGCAGCTCTCCACCTCCGCTGTGGGTATGGCGGTATGACGCCAAGTGTCATTTGCCTCCTGTTATGTGTAAATTCTAATGTTTGTGAATTTAATAAATGTATATATATACTGTATATTTAAAAAAAAAAAAAAAAAAAAAAAAAAACAGGTATAGCGGTATGACACCACTTTGCCATCGTTACTTTTCACGTCATTGAAGTTGCCGGTAAACGAGATTTAAATCGCCGAAAAACGTGGACCACTGACGGATCTCGTTGGTCGGACAGATTTGAGCATGGCGCACATTGACACAATTGTTCAAACCCTGCTGGATTTAGCTTCCCAGGTGGAGTTGAATAGTGTATCTGAATCTGATGCTCGGGACCGAGTTGAGCAGGTATTCTGCCGTCCCAGATACGGACGCAAACAAGGTTGCCCTAGCCAACCTGTTGTCAGTTATGGAACACCTTGATGCACCAGCACAACATCAAAGCTAAAGCTATTTGTTACATGGGTGGAGTAACAGCTGTTCGGCGTCGGCCACCAGTCCATCCGTCGCAGGATGCGATGCAACGGATCATTGCTTCCGTTCGGCGTCGGCCACCAGTCCATCCGACGAAGGATGCGAAGCAACAGATCAATCCGTCGACTGGTGGCAGATGCTGGTGCGAGATCTGTCAGTGGTCCACGTTTTTCGCCGATTTAAATCTCGATTACCGGCAACTTCAATGACGTGAAAGAAGTAACGATGGCAAAGTGGTGTCAGACCGCCATACCTTTTTTTTCTTTTCTTTTCTTTTTAAATAAATTAAAAAAAAAAAAATATATATATATATATATATATATATCTTTCTCTTTTTCACAAACATTAGAATTTACACATAACAGGAGGCAAATGACACTTGGCGTCATACCGCCATACCCACAGCGGAGGTGGAGAGCTGCTGACGTCACTTTCCTGCGCCGCGCGCTTACTTTGAGATTGCGATTTCATTTTCGAGTTGTGGTAACTCTTGTGCAGGGCAGGACCACGAAAATTAAAAAGCAATGCTCTCAGTTTTCTTTTTGATTGTGTCATAAAAGGTGCGACACGAATAAGAAAATGAAAATGCATATAGCAATATTTATTAATGATTTTAATTATGAGTCAAATAATGCAGTTTTGTTCTTAAAATGAAAAAGCATTCTGCTATTGCTTTTTCATTTTTGAATTTTACATTTCATATTGAATTTTGGTAACTCTTTGCTGGTGCATGTTTTGAAAATTAAAACTCAAATGTGTTTTCCTTTTTCATTTGAATTAAGTACAAGAATGAGCAGTCTTGCAGAAGAAAATGAAAATGCAGATTGAATGACTTATTAACCATTTTAATTATGAGTCAAATAATGCAGCTTCGTTCTTAAAATTTAAAAGCATTTCTGCTATTGCATTTTTATTTGGATTATGGTAACTATCTGCTTCCATAGTTACACTTGTGTTACAGAATAGTAAATGCTTCAGCAGAGTTTTATGAGGGTGTTTTTTTTTGTTGTTGAAAGTGAAAATGTTGTTTTGAAAATGACTGCTTACAGGTCCATCTGTTTACTCTAACCAAGCATTCAGAACGAGGTGTCCAACACCGGTTTAATTTTTCAGGAATTGTTGACTTTAAAGAATCACGTTAATGTTCATTAATTCATGGAAGTGAAGAATAATTAAAGTAAATCTTAAAGTAACCTTGTGCTTCTGTGTTTCTCAATGTTTCAACAACATAGTTAAGTTCTTTCACATGGCTACTTTTATTTAACAGCTCTTTGCACACACGACCTACAGGTCAAAAAGTAAATTCAGTAAATAGCATCACCATAAGGATTGCGTAATAACAGAAACAAAGGAGTGCAGTAAATAACCAATATCCCTGTGTATTTTTAAAAGGAACACTAGAGATTTAACAATACACAAAATAACAGGAGGTTCACAACAATTTAGTGTCCATTCTGTGGATAGGGTCAGGGGGAGGCGCACTGCAGTGGAATAAGTGTCCATCCTGTGGAGAGGGTCGGGTGGTTTAGAGAGATGCAGTGATGGCCTCTCTTAGGTGCAAATACAAGTTCACAGCCTGATACGGATCTGTTGGTGGAGCAAGATGGGACTCAGGCATAAAGATGATACAGAGTTCATAAATATCTGGATTACATGGTACAGCCAGCCGAAAGACACATTCATTTTTGCACAGTTGAATGTGTTCATCTTCAACAGGGGAGAGAAAATCTGTTGTTCGGTCAAGTTCAGGAACAGCATGCGTCACATTAGGCCGACCGCTGGGGACGTTCAGGTTTCTTGATGGCCTGATGTTGTGTGCATTCCACACCTGTGCAGTGTCATCCAACTCATCCTGTAGAAAATGTATACATTTAGGAAGAGCTGTGCCAGCAGAACATAAATAAAACACTAAATTACAGCATTCACACATGAGCAACCCCACCCTCTCCCTCCCTCCCTGTCTCTGTTCATCCCTCCCCGCCCCCTCTTTCTCCCCATCTCTTATCCTCTCTGTTTCTACCCTTCTGTTCCATCTCTCTCCCCTTCCATCTCTGTTCCTTTCCCTTCGCTACCCCTTCTCTTTAGCATTCTTTTTCCTTTCCTCCCGTCTCTGTCGGCCTGTCTTCCCAACACCCCCTTTCCCGTTTCTGTCCTCCCTCCCCTCTCTCTGTCACTCACATACACATGCGCACAAAATGAAAATAAAACATTATTCATGAACTCACCTGTATGGAGGCCCATACAACAAAACTGCAGGAGACTTTTGTCCAGAAACTCGCCATCAAAATGCCCGTTGTCTCTGAGGTCTGATAACAAGGCTAACCAGAACTCCATGTACACTCTTTGATTGGCGGTGCTGGCCCCCTCCAAGTAACTATCGAGGGTGTCGTCTGGTTGAACAGGGACGAGGAAACGCTGGAAGCCTCTAACATGGCCATTTTCGGTTCCAAGGTTGCCTCGAACAACTCTAGGGCACCCCCCAAAACGCTGTACCGCTTCTATGTAGCACCCTCCAATTACTTTTGGGTCACTACTTGTTGTGTAAGCATTGAGCCAGATTATTTTTCTTGAAAAGCCATCGATACATCCATTCACACAAATACCATATGGCTTCAGTTCATCATATGAGTCCAGGTGCCAGATGAAGTTGAGAAGTTTGAGAAGTAATTCCTCCGTCTGAGACGCCCCGCTTGCCTTAATGACACTCCTCTTGGATCCAGCTCCTTCAAAACCAAACGCACAGACTCTTTTCTCACACGCAGTCCATTTTCTCTGCATTTAGCATACATCCACCTGTACCCGTGAAGCTGCCCAGGGTAATGTAGCTGGTTGCTAATGGATTCAAACAGGATCGCCAGGTCGGAATAGGCTTTGCGTGGCACGAGTCCCCTTGGAATGTACAGCTGCATCCCACTCTAGACTCATCAAACCCGACAAAGAAAACAAATCCTGAGTCACTAAATATTAAGAAGATGATTAAAAGGATTGGTATGTTTGATGTATGGAGGGATTTTCATCCATCCACTAAACAATTGACTTCTTACTCTCACCCTCATTCAGTTTACTCGAGGACCGATTATTTCTTTATGTTCAGAACAGACAGACACAGGGTTTTAGATTGTAGAATTGGTGTTAGCGACATATCAGATCACTCAGGTGTATATGTGAAAATAAATGTAGGTGTCCCACACAAAAACACTATTTGGAGACTCAACACCTCCCTATTAAATGACACCCGATTTGAAGATTACATTAGGAAAGAAATTAAGGAATATACAGACCTTAACGGTAGCACAGTGACGTCACAGAGTATTTTATGGGATGCTGGAAAAGCAGTATTGCGTGGGAAGATTACAAGTTGGGCATCACAAAGGAAAAAAGAAAAACTTAAACACCTTAACGACTTGACAAGTAAATTAGACTCACTGGAACGGAAGCATGTAGAGACTAACGACCCCACCTTATTGGAACAAATAACCATAGTAAAATCAGAACTAAATAAGAAACTGAACGACCAGGAGGAACTTACACTTAAGTATATCAAACAAACCCACTATGAAAATGGACCCCGTGCTAAAAAACTCTTAGCCTGGAGACTTAAAAAACAACAGTCTGGAAGATCCATATATAAAGTAAAGGACCCGGTCACCAACCAGATGTGTTATAAGCCAGAAGCAATACATAAGTCTTTTGAATCATACTACAGGAATTTATACACTCAACCCGAATTAGCAGAAGCAGTAACAGTCAATCAATTTTTTGAAATCCCTAGACCTGCCATCTGTTGTCACAGAACAAAATAAGTGCTTAACTACAGAGTTTACAAATGCAGAGGTCGACAAGGCAATTTCTAAACTGAAAACAAGCAAAGCAGCCGGGGGAGATGGACTACCAGCAGAATGGTATAAGACTTTTAGGGACTCTGTGACCCCACTGCTATTTATTAAATTGTTTTACCTATGTCTTAAAAGGTGGCGAGACCCCACCATCTTGGAAACAGGCCATATTATCTGTAATACTGAAACCAGGGAAAGATAGGACAGATTGCAGCTCATACAGACCTATCTCAGTTTTAAACACTGATTATAAAATTTTCACTTCAATTATTGCCAACACACTAGAAAATATTATCCCTAACCTAATTGACACGGACCAGACAGGTTTTGTTAAAAATAGACAAACACAAGACAATGTTAGGCGAGCTATACATCTGTTACATATAATGAGCAAAGGAAACACAATGTCCTTAGCAATTAGCTTTGACACAGAAAAAGCTTTTGACTCTGTTCTATGGGAATTTTTATACCTGGTCCTGCAACGTTTTGGCTTTAACAATACAGTTATAAAATGTTTAAAATTCACCTGTGGCCCGGATCAGAATAAATGGCAGTCTTTCAGGTACAATCCGTTTGGAGAGGGGTTGCTGACAGGGCTGCCCACTGAGCCCCATCTTGTTTGCTCTATTTATAGAGCTACTTGTTCAAAAGATTAGGGAAGACCCAGAAATCACGGGAATACTATTCAAGGGGAAAGAATATAAGACATGTTTATATGCAGATGACATCCTGGTGACTTTATCCGACCCGGATACCAGTCTCCCTAAATTAATGCCCTCCTTCGACCAATGTGGTTCATATTCGGGATACAAATTGAACATAGAGAAAACTCAAACTCTTACTTTTAATTATATACAAGAAACCAAGAAAACATACGTAAGTCCTTTAAATTTAAATGGAAAACCAGAATTTTGAAATGCCTAGGTCTTCATATTCCCAAGACCCCCAAAGATTTATATAGTGTAAACTACGGTAGCATCACAACCAAAATTAAAAATGATCTGGACAGTTGGACCCCCCTAGTACTTGATTTTTACAACCGAATAGATACTTAAAAAATGGTTATTTTACCACAATTGTTATTTCTACTCCAATCGCTACCTGTAGAAATACCCAATAAGAAATTCAGTGAATGGAATCGGATCATTTCTAGATTCATATGGCAGAACAAGAAACCAAGGGTACGCTACAAAACATTACACTTAACAGGATGTCACTCCCATGCTTGGAGGACTACTATAAAGCAGCACAACTGCAGTATATAGTCTACTGGTGCAGGGCGGGTTACGATGCAAAATGGAAGGAGCTAGAATTTGACCAACTAGATATCCCACTTCAATCTCTGCTGGGTGACAAAGCTTTCAAGACTATATACTCTAATAATCTATGTGATGTTATAAAAACTCCCCTAAATATTTGGTACAAAGAGATGAGCAAAGCGCACCTGGAAAAAAAATCTCGGTTATTAAGATGGGTCGAACATGATAGAGTATTCTTGTGTTATTCTTTATCTTGGTTTATATTGTATGATCACTAGTAGCACGTGTAAACTGTTAGAATCCTAGGCTAACATATACGCATCGTATTTCACTTTGTTTTATGGCCTGCCACTGATGTGCTCGTCCTCTCCCTGTACAGGATATGAGCTGTGAAATCGGTCAACTATCGTATAGTCGTTGGTTTGTCTCTCTCTGTTCTCCTCCCTGTTCTTTCCTTATCTTATCCCCTCCCAGTCCTGTGTATAAGAGACCTTCTTCCTCCTTCCCACCTCGCACTCGCACTCCCATTTTACTGTGTTTTGTGCCTCGGAGCTCCGATCCCTTTTTTTATTGTTTGTTCATTAAATTACTTATTATCCTAGTATTCCTCTTCGCTCTTTTCCACAACAATTTGGCGTCACGAACAGGATTGCTGGAGACCCGTCAGTGGAACTCTGGGACGTTGAGGGCCCGGGACCAGGAACGGAGGAAACTCCTCGTTCCCCCTCTACCTCGAACCAAGCATTCAGAGATGAGAGGATCGGCGTCTAAGAGTGGATCTGATCGGCTTCACGTCTATCCAAGCGAACCTGGAAGGGAAGTGCTGATTCAGAGATCGGGTGAGAAGTAATTGTTCTTGTCTCAGACATATCAGTGACCAGTGGGTTGTTTTCCTTGTCGTCTACGAACGGTCCCGGGGCAGGACGGAGCGCATACGTTAACCGTGCCTGTCAGGTCGGTGTTGATTCTGAATCAACACTGAAATTCCCGCTCCACAAGTGAGCCGGAAGCTTCTGGTAGGTAAACTACCAGAGGGGTGAGTTTTTTCTCCACCTTTTTGCTAGAGTAAGAAAAAGGGGTGCACGGGGATGTCTGTGTATTTTCTGACTTGGAATTTTGTGAAAACTTAGTGAAAAGTCAGAGTAATAAGTCTAGCTAGACAGTGCTGGGGAAGAACCAGAGCAAAGTGGCTGCTGCTGTTCCCCAGGGGGGACCAATTGTGGACGACATGAGGAAAAAATATGGTCCAGATTGTCTTGACATGTTGGGAATTTGGGTTGAAAAGTATGATTTCCCAGCAGGGGGATCACTGAGTTTGGAGGAATTGAGAAACCTCCGGGATAAATTGAAGATAGCAGAGGGAAAGGTTACAAAAAAGAAAAACCCAAACAGGTGGGAGATTCAAATCATCAAAGATCATGAAAGGTGTTTTTCATTCTGGAAACCTGAAGCAGAAGTCAGGGACAGGAAACAAGTAAAGAAAACAAAAACAAACGTGTGAACAGCGCTGGGCGCTGGAGCACAGGGGTGACAGAGATAACGGCAGAGGGTGCACACACTCACACACACTCCCCAGAGGAGGGAGAAAAGGAGCCGCTCACACACGAGCATTCAAATGCATCAAATCGTCTGTATCCTTCTCTTACAGGCCCGAGGGACCCTCTCCTGGACATGCCTGTCTTCCCTCCTCCCGCCTGCCCTCATCCAACGCTACCACCGTACAACCCTGCGCACTCCAGCACCGACGCCGCAGCGTCGCCACGTTCATCAGGACTGCCGTCAACCAAACGGCCAGCCTCATCACTGCTTTCAGACAAGGGCTGCTCCCCCAGATCGCCAAAGCAGTTAACAGCAGCTGCTGCGTGGGGATTGAAGATGCCCGGCTGACAGAGGTCCGACGTCATGCAGTGCACGCTGAGAGGCTTCTGCAGGAGGCCAGCGATGCAGAGGACAAGAAGATAAAGCGTGCCTCCCTCACCATGATGAAGCACCTCAGTGACACGGCGAGACGGCCCTACAGGAACAACGACAACCGACGAAGGGCGACTAGCGGAGACAGAGGCGAAAAGGGGGCGTGCCACATCTGTGGCCGAATGGGTCACTGGGCCAGAGAATGCCCTGACAAAGGAAGAACCATGCCCACCGCAGCCAAGAGAGTGATCGCGAGGACCGGAAAAGAGGATCCAGAGGGGACCAGGACGTGTTTATGTAGCATAATTGTGGCAAAGCACTGTTCCTGCTTTTGTTGTGGTTTGTGGCGTGTGTGAGAGTGATCAGTGAGCAGGGTGCAGTTACCCACTTCTACCAGTGGAGGTCGTGTTCGCCCCGGGGAATAACGCTAGAGAGGTCTCAAGTGGCTCATGAGACCTATGTGGAGCGAACCGTCGTAGCGGACGTTAACGTGTGTGTTATCTGTTGTGCTTCCACAGGTGAGAAGGGGAAATGGTTGAAAATAAGAGCAAATGTATGTGTGGCTGTTTCGTAATTGAAGTCTGAGATCGAGGGTATGTGAGTTAAATTTACGTTTTGAATGTATCGTCTCTGAGTGATGTGGGAAATGTGGGAAACGACATGATTAATAAGTTCAAGTCGAAGTCGGGTATGGATCTGTGTTTTGAAATGTAAAAAGTAGATAACGCTCGAGAGGAAGTCTCTCAAGTGGCTCGTGAGACCTATGCGGAGCGAACCGTAGTAGCGGACGTTAACATGTGTGTTGTCTGTTGTGCTTCCACAGAAAACCAAAATAAAAGCTTCTAAAGAAACAAAGAAAAACAAAAATAAATGTGTCTTCGCAACATTACCATGCTACATTTACGTTTGACTATCTGCTTTAATATAAAACCACAACAAATGTGTTTTATAATTGTCTTTATATAATCTACAAACGTATTTGTATGATCCAGGGAAAATTCCATGTTTGTTTGCGAAACTCATTGGAAGAATGAAGAAAATCTGTTCGATTGTTATTGTCATGAACATGAATCACAAAACATATATTTTTTTTTTTTTTCCATGTGTCACTTTAACAGAGACAACACCATCTGTAATTACTATGTTTGGTTGCATTTCCCTGGCAGGCAAAGATAGATGGAAGAGACATCCTTCTGGGTAGAAGATGGGACTGGCTTGTCTGTGGATGGTGGAGGCTCGCTGGGCTCATCAATCCGTCCATCCATTCACCTTGTTCGTCTCATCTTGACTGCAGCACGCCACTGTGGAGGCTTGACATAACACACATTAGATTAATAACAGAAAAGCAAAATGTGACTTATGGTGTATTATTTAGTGTGCTTCAGTTGTAATTCTCATAATAATGACTGTTTTGCTGGCTTCACACAATATATATAATTGGCCTGTCTTAGTTAAAAGCCCACTCACCACGACAAGGTGAAGGCCAAGAGTGGGAACACAAACACAGACCAGAAACGAACAGGACAAATCCAGACAAGACTACAAAAAACACAAACACAAATATCAATCACTTTGACCACTATCTTTTTTCACAAAAACTTTTATTTCTTTACAAATTGAACCTTAGATTGTGTCACAACAAACTAAATAAACCCTTGAAACAGCCAACAAAACATGAAACAACACTTCATCAATATTATAATGAGTATCCTCATTGTATGTCCTTGTATGGTTCAATGCTGACACAATAAAATAAAAATGAAAAATAAAGACAATGTCTCTTTTTTGGCACGACTGATTGTAGTAGACTATAGCTCTTATACTTAGCCTGACAGTTTGTGCAATGAATTATATTATATCCTAAAACAAGACTAAATAGCCCATAGTTTAAAAATATGTTCAATAGTAAGTGTTCAGTGGGTCAGATGTCAAATGTGATCTATTTAAAATGTAGAATAGATGAGCTAAATAACACATATATAGTACACATTGATGGGAATTGAACCATCGCCTCAGTCTTGCAAGTCCAAGATTGTCATAATGTACCACAAACCCAAATCACACTCCCTTTTTTCATCGAAGCTGTTTGAGTAGCGTTAGCACACAGTGATTCCTCATCAACTACAGGCCTACACTTCAAATAATTATGAGAAAAATCCAACGTAAAGAGAGCACTTCCATTAGGAAATAGTCAACATGAAATTTCGTCTTCTACTGACACCTGCTGGTCAAATTGAATAGTTGCAAATATTGTGAACAAGTTGTCATCTAATTCTAATCCTAAACCATATGGCCATTCCAAGTGAAGTATTAAGACAATTAATCAGGTTTGTACTGCTTGATTGAACACATTCATCCCGTTCCAGTGCACTAAAACCCACTTCCCTTCAGGACCGTGTCAGCGAAGCCAAAACTTCCTTGAGTGACGCTGTTTCCCAGCATGCAATGCGAGCTAGCGATTCACAATACTATTTCATCACAAACATGGATGTAAAAAATAAAAAGGGACGAAAAATGAAACTTCAGGAACACCAACCATTGCAATACAAGCAGAACTGGGCCGAAGTTTTATATAAGTTTTATATTGTGTACACCATAATACAGCCTTCTGTTGTCAAGCCATACTATTTAAGCCGTGTCCTCCTATGGTACTTCCGTGGGTGGAAGCTCATCGTAGAGGTCACGTGCTGGTTGCGCGTCACTCCAGCGATCACCTCAGGGAAGGTCTGAGACAAGGTCGTTTCCCTTGCAGGCTATCTGATTCAGGTGAATATATGGAAAACATGGGTCAATGTGGTCAGTCTTAACAAGAGAAGCTTACTGGCGAAAATAATGTACTACCATTGAATGTCACACTTTCTTTTTGTTTTGTGTGTGGTCAGTCTTAACAAGAGAAGCTTACTGGCGAAAATAATGTACTACAAGTGGATGTCACACTTTCTTTTTGTTTTGTATGAGCATTTAAAAACAACAACAACATAATAATATGGATTTTGACCATGTATGTTTTGGAGTTCATTGAAAGAGGTTTATTTACATATATATATACATACATATACATATATATGTGCGTGTGTGTGTGTGTGTGTAACTTTAACTAACTTATCTATTTCTATCCATCTATCAAACGTACTATCTAGGGATCTATCTAGGGGGGGGGTTAAAATGAGCCGTCGATTGTATGTGTGGGAGTCCCTCGGGTTCAGCCCAGCTGATTTAGTGTTCGGTGAGAGGACCCTCACGTCTGTTAAGGGGTAAGTGGCTTTCCAATGTTAAATGAGTCGAGAATAATGTGTTTGATTACGTCTTTTTTTTTTTTCGTGAATGCTTGCATCGTGCTTGTGAAATTGCTCACAAAACTCTTGTCGCCAGCCAGTCTAAAATGAAGCGGCAGTTTGACAAGAAAGCTGTGGCTCGAGTTTTTGAGACAGGCGACCGAGTGTTGGTATTGTTGCCGTTACCCGGTTCCCGTTTGCAGGCTGGTTTTTCTGGTCCGTATGTCGTGGAGCGCAAACTTTCCGATACAGATTATGTAGTGCACACTCCTGATAGAAAACGATCGTCCCGCGTCTGCCACGTCAAAATATTGAAAAGTTACGCCCGGTTCACACTGGACGTGGAAGCGCCGCGAAGCGCCGCGAAGCGCCGCGAAGCGCCGAGCGCTTCCATTCAGCGCCCATGTTAATCAATCAGTGTGTTTACATGCAGAGCTTAATCGGACTAAGCAATAATTCTGTTTTCTCGTCCAATCAGAGTTCTCAGCTTGGTCCCCGTATCCATGCAGCTGAGAAATTCAAATTATTGACGGGAACGTGTCCTCCTCACAACACTAGGGGGTGGAGTGAGTCTTTTCAGCCGGTCAGCTGCTTTCGGTTGACATATTAAATCTATTATGATATGGAACGATAGTTCATAATGTACGTGTTACTTGCTTTGCAGATAAGGTGTACCCTATTTCTTGTGCTCCTGGTTATTTTAAAAGGCAGACAAGAACGTTGTTTGCTGTTGGAGGGCTACAACAACACTTCGATGCTACGCTTTGTGCCGTCGCTACGGACCCCAAACTCTCGTTCTTGTTGGATTCGGGTGTGTGTCTGTATTCGATTATCATGATGTTGTTTTTTTTAAATGCTCATACAAAACAAAAATAAAGTGTGACATTCACTTGTAGTACATTATTTTTGCCAGCAAGCTTCTCTTGTTACAACTGACCATCGACCCATATTTTCCATATACTCAACTGAATCAGATACCCTGCAGATCCCCTGCAAGGGCCCCGAGGTGATCGGTGGAGTGACGCGCAACCAGCACGTGACCTCTACGATGAGCTTCCACCCACGGAAGTGCCATAGGAGGACACGGCTTAAATAGTATGGCTTGTCCACCAGAAGGCTGTATTATAGTGTACATAATATAAAACTTCGGCCCAGTTCTGCTTGTATTGCAATGGTTGGTGTTCCTGAAGTTTCATTTTTTGTCCCTTTTTATTTTTTACATCCATGTTTGTGATGAAATAGTATTGTGAAATCGCTAGCTCGCATTGCATGCTGGGAAACAGCGTCACTCAAGGAAGTTTTGGCTTCGCTGACACGGTCCTGAAGGGAAGTGGGTTTTAGTGCACTGGAATGGGATGAATGTGTTCAATCAAGCAGTACAAACCTGATTACTTGTCTTAATACTTGACTTGGAATGGCCATATTGTTTAGGATTAGAATTAGATGACAACTTGTTCACAATATTTGCAACTATTCAATTTGATCAGCAGGTGTCAGTAGAAGACGAAATTTCATGTTGACTATTTCCTAATGGAAGTGCTCTCTTTACGTTGGATTTTTCTCTCCGCTTCCGGTTAAGGAGCAGGACGCTGCTCGAGTGGCTGCTCGAGTGGCGACTGTTGCAGCAGCTATCTTTTTTAGTATTTATTCTTCTTTCTACTTATTTTCTTATTTATTTGTTCGTCTGGTCTTATTTTGTTAAGTATAAGGACCATGGATACCAAACTGGCTACGATAGCACTGGTGTTTCTACTCGTTCTGGTTACGAGCGGGATCCCATGTGTAACCATGGCCGCATTGTTTACACCCGGGACCAGCTGTTAGCATCCCGTGGCATGTCGATGCTAACCGGTGCGAGGCCTGATCTTCCCCGCGAACTGAAGAGAAGGAAACGGGGACGACGTGCCGGTGCAGCACTGCGAGCTAAGAAGAGACGCTACAGACCTGTCCTTCCATCCATCGTTATGGGGAATGTAAGATCTTTGACCAACAAGATGGATGAGCTAGCGGCGCTGACCCGGCACCAGAGGGAATTTCGGGAGAGTAGCATCATGCTGTTTACAGAGACATGGCTAACGGAGCTAACACCGGACACGAACGTCACGCTGGACGGATTTCATCTTCTACGGACGGACAGGACAAAGGAGAGCGGAAAAGGGAAAGGAGGTGGGCAGGCAGTGTTTGTCAACGATAGATTGTGTAACCCTGGGCACATCACTGTTAAGAAGAAACTCTGCAGTAAGGACATTGAGCTGCTAGCGGTTAGCATGAGGCCATACTATCTGCCAAGGGAATTCTCGCATGTTATCGCGATAGCTGCGTATGTTCCCCCCCTCTGCTACCGCTGAAGCGGCCTGTGACGTCATCCACTCCACTGTGAGCAGGCTGCAGACACAGCACCCTGATGCCCTTCTTCTCATCTCTGGGGACTTTAACCATGTCTCTCTGTCCTCCACTCTGCCCACATTTACCCAGTATGTCACATGCTGCACCAGGGACAATAAAACACTGGATTTACTGTATGCTAACACCAAGGGGGCATACAGCTCATCACCTCTCCCCCCCCTGGGAAGATCTGACCACAACCTGGTACGTCTCCTGCCTGTGTACAAACCTCTTGTCCGCAGACAGCCAGTGGTCACACTCACTGTTAAGAGATGGTCTGAGGAGTCTGTGGAGGCTCTAAAAGACTGTTTCGACACAACGGTGTGGGAAGAACTCAGTGACTCTCATGGGGAGGACATTGACAGCCTCACTGACTGCATTACGGACTATATTAACTTCTGTGTGGATAACATCGTACACACCAAGACTGTACGGTGTTTCCCAAACAACAAACCCTGGATTACACCCGACATAAAGGCTCTGCTTAAGGAGAAGAAGAGGGCCTTTTTGTCGGGCAACAAAGAGGAGCTAAAGACTGTGCAGAGGGAGCTGAGGAGGAAGATCAGGGAGGGCAAAAACAGATACAAGGTGAAGATGGAGGAACAGCTGCAGCAGAACAACGTCAGCGGAGTCTGGAAGGGCCTGAAATCCATCACTGGTTACAAGGAACCTGCCACCCAGTCTGAGGGGGATCTAAAGTGGGTGAACGACCTGAACACTTTCTTTAACAGATTTGACCAGTCAGCCACCCCACCCCCTGTCCAGTTACCACTGCTGCAACCCCCACTACCTACTGTAAATGTGACTGGCCCTCCCCCCACCTCAACTGACCCCTGTTCAACAACACTCTGCATCCAGACCCCCTGTGCTCCCCTGTTCCTCTCAACTAGCCAGGTGAGGACACAGCTGAGAAGGTGCAAGGCAAGGAAGGCTGCAGGTCCAGATGGCATAAGCTCAAGGCTCCTCAAATCCTGTGCAGAGGAACTGTGCGGGATAGTGGGACACATCTTCAACTTGAGCCTGAGACTGGGGAAGGTACCAGAGCTGTGGAAGACATCCTGCTTGGTACCAGTGCCAAAGACCCCTCACCCAAAGGACTTCAACAGCTATAGGCCGGTGGCGCTGACATCGCAGCTGATGAAGACCCTGGAGAGGCTGGTTCTTGGTCATTTGAGACCCCTGGTAAGACCATCGATGGACCCACTGCAGTTCGCCTACCAACCTGGCATCGGGGTGGATGACGCTGTCATCTACCTCCTTCAGAGAGCCCTCTCTCACCTGGACACGGCTGGGGCTACTGTGAGGATCATGTTCTTTGATTTCTCCAGCGCCTTCAACACCATCCAGCCGCTGCTTCTGAGGGGCAAGTTGGAGCACTCTGGAGTGGACGACCTCCTCACGGCCTGGATCCTGGACTATCTCACTGATCGTCCGCAGTACGTGAGGGCTCAGAGGTGTCAGTCGGACACTATCATCTGCAGCACGGGGGTCCCTCAGGGTACGGTTCTGGCCCCGTTCCTGTTCACTCTCTACACTGCAGACTTCACCCACAACTCAGCGAAGTGCCATCTGCAAAAGTTCTCTGACGACTCTGCCATTGTTGGCCTCATCACCCATGGGGACGACACGGAGTACAGAGAACTGACCCAGGATTTTGCAGTCTGGTGCCAGAGAAACCACCTCCAGCTCAACGCAGGAAAGACCAAGGAGCTGGTGGTGGATTTCAAAAGACGCAAGCTCCCCCCCCCCCACACCGGTAAACATCCAGGGAGTGGACATTGAGATTGTGGAATCTTACAAGTACCTGGGTATCCACTTGAACAATAAACTGGACTGGTCACTCAACTCTACTGCACTCTACAAGAAGGGACAAAGCAGACTCTTTCTGCTCAGGAGACTCAGGTCTTTTGGAGTGGAGGGGGCTCTTCTTAAGTCCTTCTTTGACTCTGTGGTGGCATCAGCCATCTTCTTTGGAGTAGTCTGCTGGGGAAGCAGCATCTCTGCTGCTGACAGGAAGAGACTGAACAAGCTGGTGAAGAAGGCCAGCTCTGTCCTGGGCTGCCCGCTGGACCCTGTGGAGGTGGTGGCTGACAGGAGGATGATAGCTAAACTATCTTCTCTGATGGACAACACGTCCCACCCCCTGCTGGGGACCCTAACAACACTGGAAAGCTCGTTCAGTGACAGACTTCTTCACCCGCGGTGCCTCACGGAGAGATACCGCAGGTCCTTTCTTCCGGCAGTGGTCAGACTCTATAATCAACACCAATAACCTCCCCAAACCGGACTAAGTGCAATAACCCTCCATCTATTTATAACGTGCAATAATTACTCAGCTGCGCATATTTTTCACTGTTTTTCTCTGTACAGGCTCTTGTTTATTTACTTTTTTACTTTATACTGTTTTGCACTATTTTAGGTTATTTAGGTTATTTTTATACGCTCTGTTCACTTTATTCTTGTTTGCCCTATCTTCTGGCTGTTGTAACACCTAAATTTCCCCGTCGTGGGACGAATAAAGGTTTATCTTATCTTATCTTATCTTATCTTATAATTATTTGAAGTGTAGGCCTGTATCTGCACACAATTTGGAATTCGTCCCAGCGCCCTGAGCTGTAAATTTGGACGGTGTAAAATGAAAATGGCCATCTGCAGCAGAATGAAAGTGAGATTGCATTGTCCAGGTAGGAGGACAGCAGTCAGTCATGTTTCACCTCCAGTCAACACGCAGTGGTTCACATGAAGGTCCAAGAGGCCTACAGACCTACACTGAGTCTGGACGTGGCAGTACAGTTGGATCATTGTCTTTGTTGTGTTGTTTGGTCATTGTGATCCAATGTAATGTGAGAGAAGGACGAGTGCAGTTATATTGGAGTGAGTTTTTTAGAGTGTAATAGAAGTTATAATGCAGAGTCTGTTTTTATGAAATGTTCTATCACCTGGCATTCATCCATCCATCCATCCATCCATCCATCCATCCATCTTCTACTGCCGTATCCGGAGTCAGGTCTCGGGGGCAGCAGCCTCAGCAGAGACCCCCAGACTTCCCTGGACCCAGTCACCTCCTCCAGCTCCTCCAGTGGGACCCCAAGGCTTCCCAGTCCAGCCCAGAGACCTGGTCAGCACCACTCTGACTCCCCGAGTCCCTGCTGCTCAGGTGAGGCTTCAAAGATCTGGCTGCACCTGATTGGACGGTCGTGGAGGATCTCCTTGGTCTTCTTGGTCTTCTTGGTCTCCAGCTGTTTGACCTCATGCTCTCTGTTGACCTCCTCACTCAGTCCCTCAGTGATGTAGAGCTCAGTGTAGATGCTGTTGAGGAGAGTTTGACTTCCTGCTTCTTCACCTTCAGTCACACGTTCACATTTCCTCTCCAGACTGATCTTCTGCTGCTGTAGAAGCTCCTGCAGACCACCAACCTCTGGAGCTGAGAGAAGGTTGGAGAAGAAAACATCAGTGTGACAGTGAGAGCATCATTTTCTGTCCACGACTTGAAGCTGAAAGCATCCAAACTCCATTTTTCAGCTGATGTGGTGAAGCTGCTGTTGTCTGACTGTTTGCTCTAAATGTCCTCCAGTGGATCTTCTCACTGGAGGTCCTGACCACGGTTATAATAGTTAACGAAAACGAACAAAATAACGAAAACTTCAATTGAAAAAAACAATTGTCACGTTCCCAGGGGTTAGGATTTTGGTACCTGCCTCGTTGGGCTTCGAAGCGAGCAGAGCTGAGACCATAAGGGTGACGTAGCAACGTTCAGGACACTGATTGGCCAAAGGCAGTCTTTCACGAAAGACCAAAACCACCATTTTTAAATGCCTCGCGTGTGGATTTTTACATTAACACGTATTAAAAACTGAAAAGCTTATGAAACTGTACCATGGGTGAACAAAGAACTACAGACGTTTCTGTTCTCTGTGGCCGAAGAAAAAGCACAATGCAGACAGTTGTGCAGAAAGTTTAGTGTTAGCTAAAATATCGGGCACACAGACGTACTTATTATGTATACATTTCTTTCCATTGTAACAGGTCACTACAAGATCTGCAATCCATTACCTAGAATTGGTTTTCCTTAAACTGATGTACAGGATTACTAATCTGACTTTGATGGGCAAATTTGACAACAGAATACAATTATGAAGCACTAAAACACAGGACCACAAAACAATTAAATGCATGATGAAATAATGATATGCTTTGTTAAATGAAATAAAATGGCATTTTCAACTAAGTAATAAAATAGTCGGTGGTGCAGTGGTTAGCGCTGCCGCCTCACAGCAAGAAGGTCGTGGGTTCGATTCCGGGGCCTGGACCTGGGACCTTTCTGTGTGGAGTTTGCATGTTCTCCCTGTGTCTGCGTGGGTTCTCTCCGGGTTCTCCGGCTTCCTCCCACACTCCAAAAACATGCACGTGAGGTCAATTGAACGTTCTAAATTGTCTGTAGGTGTGCATGTGAGTGTGCATGGTTGTTTGTCTCTATGTGGCCCTGCGATGAACTGGCGACTTGTCCAGGGTGTCACCCTGCCTTCGCCCGAAGACAGCTGGGATAGGCTCCAGCAGACCCCCGTGACCCTGAATAGGAATAAGCGGGTATAGAAGATGAATGAATGAAATCCTTATTGAATGAATGACACATTTTATCTCACTCGTGGTTATGTAATTATTATTTTTTGCTCCATAGCTTTCATGATTCAGCATTACATGTTAAGCATGATGAATTGCATGAAAAGAGAGAGCACTCGCTGATAAATTAACATGGTGTGCTGTTTAATTCCATGAGGACGACAAAATATTTGCAAATTTGTGTTAGCTACACACATCGACAGGTGCAAGAGAAAGGGAGGAACTTTCAAGATCGTTGAGTTTTTATTTTTTATTTTTTTAGTTCTGATGAAATAAATAGACCAATCATTTCATTACTTTGTCTGCTTTCCAAAGAGAGTTGCTTCAAAGAATTATCATTTATTATTCAGTGGCACATTGCTCACTTGTTTAATACACAAATAATAGTATATTATTATAATAATACTATTTTATTAATATGATAATAATAATAATAATAATAATAATAATAATAATAATAATAATAATAACAATAATAATAATAATAATAATCATCATCATCATCATCATCGTCATCATTATTATTTCTAAAATTTCCAAACAACAATCGTCAGTTGTTCCGTAAAAAAAATACATTAATTTCCATGTTGAATTTTGTACGGTTTGTGAGCGCGCACGACTGTCAGTGACGGTCTCCACACTGACACAACTGCGCATGCTCTATTATCCCATCAATGCGGAAGTCAAAAAGTTTTTGGGAGCCATGCGCTGGGTGAGCAACTTCATTGAAAGCAATGGGACGCCATCTTGGACTCTGGGGGCTTGCCGCACTGTCACGCAGGTTGTGACGGAGCGGGCCGGCGACGCACAGGTATGACGTGAATGATTGACAGCTACCATTCGTTCCCGTTAGCAAGGGGATTAAAAACAAACAGACACCATATTGGCATCAAAAAGGAGTTATCCCAGCGGTGCGGAAAAACGGAAGGAAAAGAAAACTGATCAAGAAAAACTTGCAAAAGGGAAAGGTAAGTTATTTGTTTGTGATGTGGGCTGGAGAGGTGGAGGTGAAACGCTGTTTCCCCCCCCCCCAAGTTTGTTTATTTGTCCTGCTAGCCAGCTAGCTAGCTAGCGTTGGATAAATGTTAGCTGGCTGGCTAATATTTGTTCGTCATGAATCAGCGTTTTTGTTTGTTTTATGAAAGTTGACCATATCCTGCCATGGGAATGACTGATGACACCCGTTCATTCACATTCTAACAGGGAGGGCATGTTGTAGTTGTTGTTGTAGTCAGTCCCCTGTTATTGTTCAGTGGAAGTTGTCTCTCACATATTTGACTCTTAATGTTATTTTAGCCTTAACTTAGGATGAATTTACTAAGCTTAGTTTGTATTTTGTAGGCCCTTAATTAGAAATGTGCTACTGTTTTATAATTCAAAGAAATATTTTATGGAAATACTTTATTTGGCATGGTGTTGACTATTTTAGACTGTTGTGGCAGTGGGTCATTTATCTTAGTTTTATTACTTTAACTAGTACAGTGTGTAAAGTAATGCCAAAAACTCTTAAAAATGACAGTTTTGTAATTGGGTAAAAGCTTTAAAGGGACACTGCAACCATAATGTTTAATTTAAAAACAAATGAATTTTTAATTTTCCTATATTACTGCAACATCACTGTAATAATAAAATAGGAAAATGCGCTTCTGATCTATTTTGCTTGATGATCTAATGAGCTTTGTCTCTGCAGGAGCAATTCTAAAATATGTTGGCGCTCCAGACATTGAGCCAGAGGGATCTCCCGAACATCCTGACCAGGAAGCTCCAGGACCAACACGTTCCTCAGAACCTCCTTCTGTCCAGGTGAATAATGTGTGTTATTCTTAGTAGCTAAGCTGATAAGTGTGGGACGAAACTAAGGCAATTCAGCATTATTTTGATTGTTGGTTTGCTTTTTAGTGTTGCACTTGTTGGTTTGTTGGATTTTCTTATTTAAAGTAAGCATTTTTTTTTTATGAATACTCAATCTGTTGTATTTATTGACATATAGAGGATTCTTTTCCTAGTATTATAGTGTTTGTTTGTTTTTAAATCAGTTTAACTTGCCTGAGTTGCTCAACTGAAGATGTTTAATTTTACCTGTAGCCTGTTTTGCTCACGAGGTGTAATAGATTGTGGAATCTTAGTAGACCTTAGTAGATGCACGCTGCTGAGAGTGTCAGCAATCAGCTCCGATGACCGTGGTGCTTGTAAATAAGGCAAATGCGCCATCTAGTGGGATGCAGCATGTTTATTCGTTTTGGAGCAATGACAAGTACTACTAACAAAACAAAAGATGCACAGGGTAAGAAAAATAATCATAAAGTCAAGCCCAACAAAGATAACAGATGGGCATAACTGTAACATTACATAGTAATGATTACTAGTACTACCAAAATTTCTATATTTTACTTTTCAACTCCAACTTGAACTATTCATCCCCTTTTTTCAGCAGCCATTAAGACAAAAGGATGACACTTATGCATTGCATCAAACTGTGATGCACAAAATCAATTAAATTAAATCAAAACAATAAATAAAGTGTGCATTAAACAGGGGGCAGTGCAATACAGTACAGGACTCAAATGATATAGTGCAGTTAGGCAGTATAGCCTATAACAGCTGTTTAGCATCCATAGTAATCCACAGTCAGTGCCATAATCATCCAGTCAGTGTCATATTCATCCATAGTCAGTATAATATATATGATATCGCGCAGACCCTCGTCCTCCACCACATTAATTGGCCTGCAAGCCGTAGCCACACCCATTTAGCCCCCGCTGTTGAAAGTTGGCGTGTAGTGGACGCGGCCAGTGGTCTCCGTGCCACACCATCCAACGTGGTTTGCTTTACCTCAGAAGGGGGCAGAGGGCTCTCCGCGTCAGCTGTATGCTTCGCAGACAAGTGAAACGTAAGACTGCTCGTACTCCGGTGGAAACTAAATACAGCTTTACAGTAAATGCATATCACTTTTGTCCTGTCAAGACTGCCATCTGGCAGGGTTTTGAAGTGGAACTTTCCATTTACAATTGACGCCTTATCCATGTTAGTCCTTCCTAGTGCTCATCTACGCTCAGTGTCTTTTTCTTTTTTTTTGTTGTGCTTACAAGCCGGCTGCAAGCGTATGACTGTGTGCTGTGAGTCAATTCATTTCCCGTTTCCACAATCTACGGAACGGCCAAAGGTTCAAAAAGCACCGTGTGCGTTAATCGCGCGATGAAAAAAATTGTCGGCGATAAAGCGACGTTGACACCCTTACTTTTTATATGAAGAAACCGATCAAATTTTTCCAAACAATTGTTCACCACTTCTTTGAACTTGTGGATGAATGCTGTGCATCCCACATGGAACGCCAACCTTCCTCTGATATTTTCATGCTTAGTTCTTTCTGCCATTTGGCTTTGATGTATCCTGCGTTTGTTGCTGTTCTGTTTCTGAAGGCCCTGATAGATTTTAGAAATGATTTTTCTCTTCATCTTTTTACAGGCTGCGATCAGAATATCTATCACTATATTGCCCTCTCCAGATGATGTTGGTTTGATTCTTTTATCATAGTAATCTCTTAATTGCATGTATCGAAAGAAATCTTTGTTTCCTCGTCCAAATTCCTTTTTCAACTCTCCAAAACTTTTTAAAACCCTTGTGAACGAGTGTGCATACTGCAGTTATACTCCTATCCCACCATCGTCTGTACTCAATGTCTGTGGTTCCTGGTTCAAATCTGGGATCAAGAGAAGGCCACATTAGTAGTTTCCCTCCATATGGTTTTCTTTTACCATCTTACTCCAGATAGTCGGTGTGTGCTTAATAATTTCATTTTGGCTTTGTTGAGCTGATTTAGTTCTTATGTCTCCTACTAATGCCAGTGTGAGAGTCGTTTCTCTGCCGGCCTCTATCTATTTCCATCGTGCCTGATATTGAGGGCAGCATGTACACATGTAACTTGTTGCCTGTGTATTTACCATAGGTTTCTATTATCAACATGAAATGAGGTAATGTTCTGTCCGGGTCTTGGAGAACCAAAATAATATCATCAGCAAAAAGCCCTGTTAGATGTCCCTGCTCTCCTATATGTATTCCTTTTAGATTGTTACTTTGTCTGATCATTTGTGCCAGCGGCTCAATGAACATAGCAAACAATGTAGCGCATAGGCAACATCCTTGACGAGTACCATTAATCTTTATCCTTGCCGTAGGTTCTTGGTAGAGACCTTGAATACACTGTATTAACTTTTCTTGGAACCCCAGTTTCCCAAGAACTTGATACAGAAATCTCCAATTCACACAGCCAAGGCTCACCAGTAACAGCTCGCAGGCCCTGCTTTTGGATCTGATCTATTATGTATAGGACCCGTCTAATGTCTTCTTGAGTCTGCCTACCTGTTAAAAAAGCTGACTGATTGGAAGTCCATCTCGTCCCCTTAAATTTCAAAGCGTAACGAACCTGTGTAGCCCGAGGAATTTTATTATAGTTTTTTTCCTAGGGTGCAACTCCCCAGGTGGCGTTGTCAGGCAACCCCCCCTCCTCCCATTTTCCTTTATACCCACCATCAGAATTGTCTCCACCTCCGCCAGACCCTCCCCCTTGCCGTAGGTTCTTGGTAGAGACCTTGAATACACTGTATTAACTTTTCTTGGAACCCTAGTTTCCCAAGAACTTGATACAGAAATCTCCAATTCACACAGTCAAGGCTCACCAGTAACAACTTTTGGAGCTGATCTATTATGTATAGGACGGTCCTAGGGCTGGACGATATAGAAAAAAAGCATATCGATATAAAAAAAAGTCATATTGATCGATATCGATAATTATCAAAAAAATTTAAAACATATTTTAATTGCAGCGCTGGATGTTTTATACTATTACTTCATGACAGACTTTTAATAAAGAACACACGAGCACTGAATTCAAATTCAAACTTTTATTCAACCACCTTTTTTAAACACAACTGAATTGTTTTTTTTTTTTTTATTATTATTAATTATTATTATTATTGTTATTATTATTATTATTATTATTATTATCATTATTATAATTATTTATTTATTTATTTATTTAAAAAAAAAAAATAGGCTGAGATGGGGCTCGAACGTGCGACTCGACCAGAGGTGTGAAGTTGTGGCGGTTAACAGCTCGTTTTGCACTGATTCCCTGCACTCGTTGTACAGACGAGGAAGAGCTGTGTTTGAAAAATACTTGCAGTCTGGAACTTCATATCGCGGGTCAAGAGTGGCGAGAAGCTGTTTGAAGCCAAGCTTTTCAACGGTGGTTATGTGCAGCATATCCCTCGCTATGAAGCATGTTACTACATGGGTGATGTCCTTATGGCGCTTGGACGCTTTGTCGTATTTACTGCAAGAAGTCCAGTTTGGTCTGCTTTACTTGCTTGGTGCTGGCGCTGGCAGCGGATTCCTCCGACAACGTGGAGCCACTGGGTCTGCGTTTGCGATTGGTTGGAGGAAGAAATGACCGTAATATTAAGCTACATGATTGGCTATGATGAAAAAGGAAGTGAAACTTTTTCTATCAAACTTTTTATCCACCCCTTTTTTCCCTATCGCAGCACACGTCTATCGATCGATATATATCGTTATCGAATTATCGTCCAGCCCTAGACGGTCCCGTCTAATGTTATCTTGAGTCTGCCTACCTGTTATAAAACCTGACTGATCCTCATCTATCAAGTCCGGCATAAAACTTTCAAGTCTTTTTGAGATGATTGAAGTAAAGATCTTCTAGTCAACATTTAAGATTGAAATGGGCCTATACGAATCACAAAGTTCCTTATTTTTCCCTTCTTTTGGAATAACTGGAATGACAGCCTCTTTCCATGAGGGAGGCCATTTGCCCTCTGTCAGAGTCAGATTAAAAGAATTTAGGAGTATCGGGGTTAATTCTTCTCCAAATGTTTTATACCACTCACTAGGAAACCCATCACTACCTGGCGCTTTGGTTGATTTTAAGCCTGCTAATGGCAGCATCTATTTCTTTTTTGGTTATACTGGAAATGAGTTTTCTATTTTGCTCATCTCCAATGGCTGGTAGGTCCAATGAGTCAAGGAATTCTTTCATCTCACAATCTTCTTTAGCCGTGAGTTGGGTATATAGATTTTCATAGTAATCTTTAAAAACCCTCTCTATTTCTTCAGGTTCAAGTAGTAGCTGTTTCGTTAATGGGTCTCTAATTTTACATATTGCATGAGAAGCTTGCTGGGCCTTTATTCCTCTTGCTTAATATTTGGTTGATTTACAGCCTGATTCATAGTGGGTCTGTTTAATGAATTTCAGCTTTTTCTCAACATCTAGCCTCAAGACATCGTCTATTTCCCTTCTGACACCGATTATTTGTTGTGACACTGTATCGTCCTTATTGCTTTTGTGTTGCTGTTCCAGAGTTGTTCATTGGTTTACCAGCTTCTTGTAACCTTCTTCTTTATGTGGCAGGTGGGTTTGCCCCCACCTTCGCGTCATCAATCACACCTGCGCCGGAGTGCAATTTTTGCGTCCCTCAGTGCGTTTACATGGTACTAGAGAAATTTGAATTATTGCCTTCGTCCGATTCTGATCGGAGTTTGAGAACTCCGATTGGAATCGGAGAACTCCGATTGAGACACCCAGATAATGCGATTGGAATTCTAATTTCTCGGCCATGTATACGCCTTAGTCGGACGATTAACTGGACAACGCAAGTGCGCACGCGCCACTGCACAACTACGTCGTCTAACAAAACAGACGGCGTGAAACAACCAGCAAACGCGAATAAGAATGTTGACATTTGGAGAGAGGATGAGACCGGGGCGATGCTTTCTCTTCTAAAAGAGATGGACATATTAAAATTACACACAACAGAGACCTTTTTTAAAAGGGTAGCGCAGCAAATGCAGGGCTCCGGCTTTGCGCAGCCCTGAACAAATACGTATTTGTTCGTATTTATATTTCTACCTTTTCGTTCACATTTTTTGTAAGTTAGAAGAATTTCAACTTGTAAATAAAAGCACAGCAAAGAGATGTTTTTCTGATTTGTTTTCATTTCGATAATTTCGCTGTTATTCTGCTGGAAACGGCACAAGCTTCCTCCACGGTCGGCTCTTTAATGAGCGTGTGTATAACTGAAGACACCGTTCCTTTGCAAAACCTGTACACAAACTCTCCCACCAGTCTGCGCAGAACCCGCATCCAACAAGAACGAGAGTTTGGGGTCCGTGGCGACGGCACAAAGCGTAGCATCGAAGACATTGTGTTGTTGTAGCCCTCCAACAGCAACACAACAACACAACGCGGACACTTTTCCTTTGATTTTGGTTTATTTGGTTTAGACAATTCAGTTTGTCTGTTTCTTTTGTTAGCGTAACCACTCTCTTTAGTTGGTTTTCTTTTCTTTGTTTTGTTGTGAAATTTTGGTGAAACTTTGGGTTTTCTATTGAGTAGCGATTTTGTTATAGTTTGATTTCCTTTTTTAGTTCATTAATATCTTGTTCCCCAGTGATCGTTACCTTTTTGTTTTGGGTTTTGGTCCTCTGTGTGTGTGTGTGTGTGTGTGTGTGTGTGTGTGTGTGTGTGTGTGTGTGTGTGTGTGTGTGTGTGCGCGAAGAATAAATAAGGAGTTGGCATAGCGTGAATTTTGGCTTGTAGTGATTCCCTTAGCTTTGTTTATTCCCTTTTTTGAGTTTTCTTTGGTTTCTTTGGCTCTGTTCCCCTTATTTTCTTATGTTGAACAGTCTTTTTGGTATGGTTCTTATTTCTTTGACACTCAGGCAGCTAAACTTGGTCTATTTTAAATTGTTGTCAAATAAAGCTGTTTCATTGGAAGTCCGTCTCGTCCTCTTAAATTTCAAAGCGTAACGAACCTGTGTAGCCCGTGGAATTTTATTATAGTTTATTTCCTGGGGTGCAACTCCCCAGGTGGCGTTGTCAGGCAACCCCCCCCCCCACCACCACCACCCCAATTTTCCTTTATACCCACCTTTATACCCACCATCAGAATTGTCTCCACCTCCACCAGACCCTCCCCCTCGCCACATCTAGTCTTTTTTTGATAGGCTGCCCTCGCTATTAACCTCCCTCTCATCACAGCTTTAATTGTGTCCCACAGTATGGTAGTGTCTACTGGACTATCTATGTTCTCCTCCATAGAGCATTTAATCTCTTTCTTAACCTCCTCCAGTGTTTTTGGATTATTTAGCATACCCACATTTAATCTCCAAAGTGTGTTTTTCTTCCTCTTATTTAGACAAATAATAAGGTAATTAATACTGTGTCAGTACAAGTCAGTCGTTCCTATTTTACATTCCTCTATTCTGTATCTGTCTGTAATGTTAATAAAAAAAATAGTCCTCTGTAACGGGTGGAGGTCCCTCCAAACATCAAACATCCCTAGCTCGGCTAGAGAGACGTTGACAAGTTTTGACAGGCGGGTCTGACTTCTGTTGCCATTAGTTGTGTCGAGTTTAGCTTTTAAATCATGTTGAAATCCCCTGCACATATTAGGATTCCTTCACTTTCCACAGCTATGATCTCAAACAGTGATTTCAAAAAGCACTTGTCCAACCCTGGACCAAAGTAACTGAGTTATCATCCAATTTCCCTTTGACTATTACATATCTCCCTTCTTTGTCATTTATTTTTTTAACAACTTCAAAACTGATAGAATTAGAGATTAATATTGTGACACCGCTCTTTGGGCCTTTCCTGAACAAGCTAAAAAAAACATTTCTATATCCAAATCTTTTCAGTGTGTCGTGCTCTTGTTGAGAGAGATGTGTTTCCTGTAGATCAGGCATGGCCAAACTACGGCGTGTCTCTGTCCGGCCCGCGTGAAGGCAGTCAAAAATCTAACCTAACTTAGAAATGACACTTGAACCTGCAATGAGTATTTTAGTCGTTCTAAATGAGTCCAACGTTAGAAAAAAAGGAGCGACCCGGACTTCCCACAGTCTCTTTTCTATTAACATGGGAATTCAATTTGAATAATTTGTCAACTAAAAACACCGGTCATACTAGAACATCCCTACCAGCTTTCTTCCCTGTATTCTCTGAATTTAATCAAAGAATCTTTGAAACTCTTGTAGCTTTTCTCTGGCTCGTGTCGCTGCTGATGCGTAGCCCCTCCAGGATCCCTCCTTGCACTGCCACTCCGTCGTAGTGCGGGGCACCGAGTGCCGCAGGCCCCTCCGCACCCGTCGCCACCGCCGTCTTCTCCGCCAGGCCGCGTCTCGCCAATTCCTCCTTTACCTCCTCTGCGCTGTTGTAGGTTCGAGTTCCGTATCCCAGTGGGTCCTCATCTTGGTGAATGGCGTCTGGAAGCGGATGCCCTTCTCCTTCAGGATTCTTTTTGCAGTGTTGTACTCCTTTCTCTTTTGGACCATCTGTGTCGCGTAATCGTGATGGAATGACGGTACTTTATTCCCCAGTTCTATTTTCTTTGTCCATAGCTCTCTCAGGACCCTCTCTTTGGTAGTAAATTCCAGAAAGTTAACAATGATGGGTCTCGGTTGGGCACCGTCCGCTGGCTTCTGTGCAAATGAGCGGTGTGCTCTCTGAATTTGGAAATTAAAATGTGCTGGCAGGTGCAGTTCGCTTTTCAGCAGGTCTTCCACAAACTTGGCCACAGATTCTCCCTCCTCTCCTTCAGTGACTCCATAGATACGTAGGTTGTTTCTCCTCGGCCTGGACTCCAGGTCAGTTAACTTGTCCTGAAGAGCTTTTTGTTCTCTCAGTGATATGACCAGAGCGTCATTAGCTTCCTGTGCCCAACGTTCTAGCTTTTCAATCCGCAACTCAGCCTCGTTGATCTTGCCGGTCTGGAGCTCCTGTTCGGTGACGACTTTCGCAAGTTGTTGATTTATTTCGTCTTTGAAGTCGTCCAAGTCTTTTTCCACGTCGTTCCTCAGTGTTTCTCCAAACGTGCGAAGGACTTCTTTTGATTCCGTTTTTAAATCCCGTATCTCCTTGCTAATAATTTCTATGTCCGAGCCCTTTTTCGCGTCGTTAGTCACGAGGAGTTCGTTTCGCCATCTCCCTCTGTTTCAGAGCAAGCTGGTAGTTCCGCCATATTGTTCCTAAATTTTTGCCGGTAGGGCTCAGGAACAAGCTCATAAGCAGGAAAAATTGCTTCCTTTACAACATCATATTGCAGGCTGTCTTCTAAGAAAAGAGCAGACACCAACTCCTGTGCTTTTCCCACCCGCTTGCATTGGAGAAGGACAGGCCACATGTCTCTTGGCCAGTTGAGTGGCGAAGCTATTCGCTCCAAGGCACTGAATTATGAATTCTGTACCTACCTACAACCCCCCCTTCCGTGGCCCGCTGACTCGATGCAGGTCTGTCATGTGGCCCGTTGCTAAAAAAGTTTGCCCACCCTCTATACAGACAGTGAGTTGGAGCAAGCTCGTAAGCACTACTTCCAGATGGCCCGCACTGCCAGTGAGGGGAAATGTGTCATGTTCAAAGAGCTGAGATGCAGGCTGGTGAGAAACACTGTCACCAGCATGATTTCTATCTTGAGAGCCAGTCAGCAAGGAGAGGGGGTCCGGTACCCTTCTAAGCATGAAGTCACTGCAATGGCTAAAAGACTAGTGGAGTATTATCCCATGCTGAAGGATTAAGACAAAACAATGAAACATGTAAGTGATTATATTATTTTGCGCACTTTTTGTAAAAAAAGTGTGAAGATTTTGAAGCGTGTGGTTATTTTTGGCTGATACTTTTTTTTATCTGTGCATGTTCACTTTCCATCTTTATTTGTTCTTTCAATGAGTGAAATTTTATTTACCACAGGCGAGCACTTACAAGAATCTTCACAAGAGATTCACCAGAGAGGGGCCACAAGAAGAAAAGGCATCGCATTGACTTCTCAGCAAGTGACCAAGAAGAAGATCATGATGCAGACTCAATTGGTGGATCAACAATTATTTTGTGTCACACACCAGGGCGCAGTTCTGATAATGGCCACACTTCACGTAAGTAGAAACATGTCCATTTTAATAATAATGATAATGTATGAAAGCTAGGCAATGTTATGATAGTTTTGGATATCATGATATATCGCAGGCATTTTTACATTTGAATTGTCATTTGATATATTTTGATGCTCCAAACAATTTCATCCATTTGACTGATTTACTGATTTGTCTCCTCCATTTCATCAGCCAAAGATGGTCTGACAGCACAGGCCAGACATTATCAGACCCTGCAGGAGCTGTACAAGAAACCAAAACCCAACCAAGATGCTGTCTCCCAAATTCTTGACCTGCAGTTTCAAGCAAGAAGATCCTTCATCGATAGTGATGTTCTGAAAGAACAGGACAAGGCCAACAAAGATCCTGGATGCATATCCATGTGTCAAGGATCTTTATCATGTAAGTGATTAACTTGTTTTGGTTTATGATGAAAAGCAAGCATTTTTGCAGATTTTAACATTGACTTGCATTATAGGCGATGAATGAGCTGCGGCGCATTCTGGATAAGGGCAACAGAAAATTCATTGATGAACTAAAAAAAGAGATGGGAAGACTTCTGCACCAATGTGTAATTTTATGGTGTTTGGAAAAAAAATGAAGTGATGAAGCCACGCATAACGCTGGTTGTAGTTCAGTAGAGTCATTTTGCTGTGGCTCTAATTGACTGTGTAGCTGTTTCCTTGGACATAGGATGGTTTATGTTGCGCTGAATGAATAGATGCAGAATGGTAATACTCTTCATGCTGAAAAAATAAGATTTTTTTGTGATCAACACAAAACTAATAAGACTCATTTTTAGGAAGACTAACTTTGAACTCAAAGTTGATTTGTTCTATTCCAGTGGAATATTCCATCGCGCTGCTCAGGGCACTCCCCACACTCTTTCCTTCACCAAGTCCACCACCGAAGAAGCTGGGACATGCCAGTGAGGCACTGCGTCATGTCATTCAGGTGAAAGTTTGTTCGCATTTTCTCACATTCAACACTTCATAGTTCCATGCATGGATGTGGCGTTTCCTTCTTCTTTTTCTTTAGCCAACAGAAGATCCCACAATGTACTCGCAGAAGAGGTCTTTCTGCACCCCTGTGTTGCTGTTTGATGGGACCCGCTGTCTCATCTGTCTTGGAGCCACTCCCGCCACCACGCTTGCCAAGGAAGACTTGAGTGACGGTCTGCTTCATCTGATGGATTACTACTATGCCCTGCACCTCACATATCCAAAAGTGTGTGGCAACCCTTCTCTCTGTCATTCAGACAGAAGTGCTACAGGACACTATCCATGAGTGAGACACCACAGCCTCATACAAAAAAGACCATGGCAGAATGGAAAGATTTTATTGGGGAGTAGAGCTGTGTACTAGGCATAGGTAGTGATACACTCCCCTAAACATGTTATCAGTGGTGATAGGAACACAACACTATATGCTGTCCCCATACTGTTTTTGGTTTTTTTGTGTAACTGAGTGTCAGGGAATCTGAATCAATATTCAATAATGATGACGGTGAATATTGTAACAATTGTTACTTGCGTTCTAGAAATGATTGCTTGAGATTGTTTTAAGATGCAATGCCTTTGTGACGTTTTTATTACAAGGCAGTGAAGGCACTGTCAGCAATTTAAGTGAATAAATAGTTGTTGACAATATTAATTCTGTTTGATTAATTATTTTTTTTGGGGGGGGAGTGGGCGTAGGGGGGGATGGATGCTTTGTCTCATTTTGAGAAAAAAAAAGCTCATATTGTGAACACTTAAATTAAGAAGAATTGCACTGTTAGTAGGTCTGGTTTTAAGATCTTTTCATTCAAATTAAGAAAGAAGCAAACGTGAAAAAAGAATTGAGAAGCTAGTATCAAGTTTATTTGACTTAGTACAGTCCTTGGAATGAGTGCTTTACTGTTTATTTCAAGAGTTTTTCCATTCTTCAAATGCCTAGATATATCGTCTTATTTTAAGAAATCTTACCAAGTCTAAATATCTTACTGCATTGGCAGATAATTTGACTTGTTTCTAGCCTGTTCTTTCTCAATTTAAGTGTTTATTTCTTAGATATATTTTGCAGTGTGTGGACACCGAGGGGAGCTCTAGAATTGGCTCATTCAACCAACCAACGAGCCAATCAGCAGTGGCGTCACAGGCCCTCCTCCTTCTTTGTTCTCTCTCTCACTTTGACTTCTGCACTGGACAGCCAGGTTTGTGGAGGGAAGGTTGGAACAAAGTAAGGACGGGGTACCCCATACATTCATGTACGTAGAGTCTCTAAGTCTTAAACTCACCAGGTTTGTATCGCATATCGATAGCCCTAATGCCACACAAGTCTATGAGGGTCCAAGGTCAACTTTGTCCGAGAGACATGGGGCCACTTTCAGGTTCATCAGGATCCTTCAGGACACACCCACGCCAAATTTGGGGCTTCTAGCCCATGAGGAAGCCCAAAACCCTCACTCTAATTCCAGCCTTATCGCTAACCCTAATGACAAGTCTATGAGGGTCAAAGGTCAACTTTGTCCTAGAGACATGGGGCCACTTGCTTTTTCATCAGCAGCCCCCAAGAAGCGCACACGCCAAATTTGGGGTTTCTAGTTCTTGAGGAACCCCAAAACCCTAACCCTAGTTTCAGCCTTATCGTTAACCCTAATTCAATGCAAGTCCATGGAGGTCAAAGGTCAAATTTGTCCCAGAGACATGGGGCCACTTTCAGGTTCATCAGGATCCTCCAGGACACACCCATGCCAAATTTGGGGCTTCTAGCCCATGAGGAACCCCGAAACCCTCACTCTAATTCCAGCCTTATCGCTAAACCCTAATGCAGTGCAAGTCTATGAAGGTCAAAGCTCAACTTTGTCCGAGAGACATCAAGTGTTTTTTTCATGAATCATTCATAAATGTTAAGAGTTTGCTTTGTGGCGAATTCACAATAAAAATACATTGACACTGTCAAAGATGGACTCAAGCACTATTATTGAACTATACTGTATTTTTTGAGTGATGTGCTTTTGACAAGCGCTGCGCACAGGAGGCCCATTTGTTTTTGTTTTTTTTCAGGGGGCCCAAAATTCCTGGCGGCGCCCCTGAGCGGGCATCTCCAGCACCAAGGCAGTGGAGCTGCCGGCCACGAGAGAAGAATTAACCAGTCCATTGAAACCATTTGTTTGGTCTAGTGAGTGGCAACAGTCCTTTGAGGATCTTAAGTGCCTTCTCAGCTGTAACCCTGTCCTGTCTGCTCCAAATTTTTCCTCATTGGCTAGAAGCCCCAAATCTAGCGTGGGCGCTTCTTGGGGGCTCCTGATGAAAAAGCAAGTGGCCCCATGTCTCTAGGACAAAGTTGAAAATTCACCCCATAGACTTGCATTGAATTAGGGTTAACAATAAGGCTGAAACTAGGGTTAGGGTTAGGCTTAGCTGAAATTAGGGTTAGGGTTTCGGGGTTCCTCAAGTACTAGAAGCCCCAAATTTGGCGTGGGCGCTTCTCTGGGGCTCCTGATGAAAAAGCAAGTGGCCCCAAGTCTCTAGGACATAGTTGAAAATTCACCCCATAGACTTGCATTGAATTAGGGTTAACAATAAGGCTGAAACTAGGGTTAGGGTTAGGCTTAGCTGAAATTAGGGTTAGGGTTTCGGGGTTCCTCAAGTACTAGAAGCCCCAAATTTGGCGTGGGTGCTTCTTGGGGGCTCTTGATGAAAAAGCAAGTGGCCCCATATCTGTAGGACAAAGTTGAAATTTCACCCCATAGACTTGTATGGCATTAGGGTTAGGGTCCAAGAGTACACATACACATTTTCTTTTGCTTTATTGATTTAAGCTCATCGTCTCCAGCTGCAAAGGTACAGAAACCTTTCTGTGTTTTGATGTCGTGTGTGAGAAAACATCACTTTTTTCTGTAAACTTGTGTTATCATTGTCCTTCATTGAAAATGACACAATCTTTCATTTCATTGTTCAGATGCCGAACACCAAGGCATTCCGTCGCTCTCTGGCCATGAAACGACGCCTGGAGCAAAAACGGGATTGGACACCTTTTCCACCTCGGAAGGACTTTGAACGTCGTGAGTACTTCCACGTTCATGATTTCATGTTCTGCCTGTGTTGTTATGTTGTATTCCAAATAAATCTTACAAAAACATATTTAGATTTTTCTTTTTTGTCAATTTACACAGGGCGCGGTACTGGTCAGCGACCTGGGTGCGAAGATGGCCCGTTTTGCTCCTGACTGACAAAACAGTGCAAGTTCGTTCTTAAGGCCCAGCAACCAGACAAGAAGGTATGGGTCGTGATTTTGTCAAGCCACGAGTTTCTTTATGTTTTTGTTCTGGTGGTGGGAGACTCACATCTCTGTCCACTTGTGGATGGTTTTGTGTTCTCTCCCCGGGCAACAACCTTGAACACGGGCTTGTAACAGACTCCGCCCAGGATTTTGCTGCGCTACTGGCAACTGTGTTGGACCGCTGGCCCAAGGTTTGTTTATCTGCTGTGACAAACAAATTTGAACACATGAATGTCATCACCACTTTGTTTTATCAATATCAAGTAATTCCATGATCCATAGTTCAATAACAAGAATATTCATGAATTTATTTAGCATTTTTATGTTTGTTTGGGGTTTTTTGTAGGTGTTTGTGCTTGACTTTCCACCTCGCCTGACTGTCAAGCCAGAACTACAAACAGCGCTACGTCAAGTATATCATCGTGTTGCTGCACGCATGGGTGTGTAAAATACATATTTTTGTTGTATTTTTTTCTCTTCAGTGACACTGTGCTAACAGATATTTCTTAGAATTGTGTGATTACACAATTGATTATGTGACACTTCTTCCAGGTTTAACATTTGTGTATATGGCCGATCACCTCCCCCTTCGTCAGCTGTACATAGTGGTGTTATGATGGTGTAAGTTTTGCCTTCTTCAGCCTTACTTGCTCTTCATTTGATATGACAAATATGTGTTAACATGTTGTTTTCTGTTTACGTGCACCTCAGGACTGATTTTGGTGGAGCGTCTGCATGCTGCATGCTCCATCAGCTCGCACCCCCTTCACCTAGGCCAGGGGTGTTGTGCCACAACCAATCATCGCCCAGGGTGTCTCCCAGAGTGGTTGTGACAGGTCCTGTCCACATGCCAGTGTATGGACCTGCTCCTGAATGGACTCTTGTTGGACAGGAGGTTGAGGTAACCTGTTCATCCCTCTCCCCCCCCCCAATCGTGTATTTGTCAAACTGTGCAACTTTTTATTTTAAAAATGAACACTTATCCTAAGTTGACTCTGATTTCCTCTCCTCTTTTTTTTATAGACAGTACCAACAGCTGTTGAGACTGCATTTCACACAGACATCCCGTCCAATCCCGTGTGGTTCAGTGAGGCTGTGCTGCTGGACCACATGGAGACCGTCGTGGAGTCATCTGGCAGGGTTTCCCCAGCTGCCACGGTAACATTCACACAATTATTCATACACTTATCAACTAGGGGTGGGTGAAAAAAAAAATCAATATTGCAATATATTGTTGTGCTTTCTGTCGCAATAAATAATCGATACACTGACGGCAAATATCAATATTTTTTTCCAAACACCACCTGTCCACCTGTCCCGGGAAAGATAAAATCTCTCCCAGGACACAATTTGTCCCGTTTTTTAGGGAAAATGACAAAACCTCATTTAATTTCCGTCTTTGGTCTAGATAGGGTTGCCAACCCTCCCGTAAAATACGCGATTGTCCCATATTTGGCAACTAAAAAGCCTGTCCCGTAATGAACTGATGGGGGACGCACTTCACTTTTTCCCGTATATTTTGGGGACGCGGTTATTTATTTCTTTATTTTGTCTGCATCATTTTTTTTATTGATTTTCAGAATCGGGGCAGTGAAAGGATTTTTTTCCCTCTTTCATCTTCCCGTCGGTTTGTATATCCCAAGTCCCCAAGTTGAGATAAAACAAGTTGCTACTGACTTTACATTACCAGAAAGCACTGTCCTTGTTTACATGAAAGTTATTAATGTTCATGCACTTTAATATGTTTGCTTGTGCAGTGCACGTTTGTTTGTACATTATACAAAGTTTTGGAATAAATGCAAGATCACAGGCATTTTCCTTTTTATGGGTATTTTTTTCTTTTTCAGTCACATATTGTGACGACCCTGTCTCTATATAACTTGTTGTGGCTCCCAGCTGTTTTCCCATTTCTAGGTAGCGGTGGATGTGGGAGTGGCATCTTCCGATTAGGACACCTGTGCCGATGCCCCCCGCAGGATAAAAGGCCGACTGCGTGTGCCGCTCGGTCTCTTCCCCATTCTCCATCCAGCAGCCATGGGCGTCTGGCCGACTCTCAGCTTCTTCTGTTCTGTTTTGCACCTGACAACACCCCACATCCTATTATTCACTCATCCACACTTACATTACTGATGAATACTGACAAACACACACCATATATTTCATTATTTTGCTTACAATTATCTATTTTGTTATAATAAACCTTTTGATTAATTGCAATCCGCAGTGTCCCTTCCGTTATTGTCATAACTCTTGAGCCGGGTTATGACAATATCGTCTGCAAAATTTCGAAGATATCGTGTGTCGTGATGTTGTCATTATCGTGGGCCAAATATCGTCACAGTATCGAATCGTGGGTTAGCCGTATCGCCCTACCCCTATTATCAACACAAGATCACATATGTACAGTACATGTACAGTTTAATTAGTGTGTTACTTTGTTTATGAATTCATTTCTTTATGTTCTTCCAGATGTCCAGCTTGAGACGTCGATCAGCACACGTTGCCTCAAAAACCAAAACAAACAAGTGAGATGTTGGTATTTGGGATATGTGTATTTCATTGTGTGCATCTTTGTGATAGGACAATAAATGCAGTTCTTTAAACGTTACTTTGTGTCCTTGTATTTGCAGGTGTGGGCAACACGTTCAACTGTCCACATGACTGAGTCTGCCTCCAGCAATGTCACAGCAGTGCAGCAGGTTTGTACTTATTCATTTCCACTTCATCACCTGTGTGTGTTTTCTAGGCTTTACACCGATCTTATCGGCTGTATCGGATCGGCCGATATTTGGCATTTTTTGAAACGTTTGTGATCGGGCGTCATGTCATGAATAACCGATCAATGATGTCATGGTCGTGTTGAAACTTTTTTAATCTGTCTCATTTCCTCCAAAGTAGTTTCACAGCATTGACATGTTTATTTGTTTGTATCCGAGACATAATGATTCATGATTCAAAGGCCTTCATTTTCGTCTTCGTGCCTCTTCCTGTTTTGAGTACTGTCGCTATGTGACGGAAAATAAAGTTTCTTTGAATCTTCACGACAGCAACATCCATGGGCAACACAAACAAACGTGTCGGGAGTGTGATAGTTTTTCAAAGTGAGATAAACAGACATAGCACAAGCTATCTGCAATATATGCAACGCTACAGTACCTAGCGGGGCAACTTTGGCAAAAAATTTCAACACCACAAATTTAATCAGGCGCTTGGAAAAGATACACACGGAGGAGCATGTCGAGTTCAAGAAACGCAGCGCGGAGAAAGAAAAAGAAAAGCAAACTCTGAAACGGATGCTAAAGCAAACAACTTTAGACGGTGCTCATGAGAAGGCAAGGGGTGTACAGAAACAAGTATTTATTGCCCCTAACGTGATCGGATCGGTGATCGGTTTATTTAAACTCACTGATCGGTGATCGGCACAGAAATCGTGATCGTGTAAAGCCTAGTGTTTTCCTTTCTATGTTTATTGGCATAAAATCACATCTTTCTTATTTTAATCAGGTGGAGGCGACGCCACAGATGACCAGAGCTGTGCCCGTGGTTCCTGTGGCTCCCGTGGTTGCCAGCACCAAGCCAGAGGAGGCCAGCACCGTCCAGGAGGCAACACAGAAGATCAACTAAGCTAAGGAGGCTTTTCTTTCTTCTTCTGTTGCCTCTGACTGCTCCGCTCGTTCTACGCCTCGCACATGTGATTTGTGATCCATCATCAGTTAGTACTAGTGAAGATGCAGTGGCAGATCATGGCACTGGTATTAGATTAGCCAAGGTTCTGCATGGTTCTTTTCATCAAGGCGAAACCGGTCACGGTTTAAAATTCCAGCACCAGCTGGCAACAGTGAGTCACTTCAGAAGAGCAAAACTCCTCACTTTGACATGGATAATTCTGACGTAGAGTTTGTCAGTGCTGTGACCAATGAAGAGTGTAACTTCTCTCCCCTTGATGTTGATGTTTGTTTAGACCTTTGCAAAAACTTGAAGATTCATTTGGACCGTGCAAGTTTTCCAATTTCTGATTGCAATGGCCCATTAGGTTCGCCGTGTACAAATGAGAATGTAGAGGCTGATGGAAACTGCTTCTTCAGAGCCATCAGTCAAGCTGTGACTGGTTTATAGACACAGAAGTGGAAATTCAGGTTGCAGCAGATTGTTTACGATTAGATGTGTACACTTTTATCGATGGTCATGGGTTGAAGTACAGCTCTTGCAAGAAACAATTCTCACATTGTATATATTTATGGATGTATTTGTTTTATATGGAAGCAGTTACCATATTCCAAATTAAAATAAGAATATAATAACAGAAATGCTTTTTCATTTTAAGAACGAAGCTGTATTATTTGACTCATAATTAAAATGGTTAATAAGTCATTCAATCTGCATTTTCATTTTCTTCTTCAAGACTGCTCATTCTTGTACTTAATTCAAATGAAGGAAAACACATTTGAGATTTAATTTTCAAAACATGCACCAGCAAAGAGTGACCAAAATTCAATATAAAATGTAAAATTCAAAAATGAAAAAGCAATATCAGAATGCTTTTTCATTTTAAGAACAAAGCTGCATTATTTGACTCATAATTAAAATCATTAATAAATATTCCTATATGCATTTTCATTTTCTTATTTGTGTCGCACCTTTTATGACACAATCAAAAAGAAAACTGAGAGCATTGCTTTTTAATTTTCATGGTCCTGCCCTGCACAAGAGTTACCACAACTCGAAAACGAAATCGCAATCTCAAAGTAAGCGCGCGGCGCAGGAAAGTGACGTCAGCAGCTCTCCACCTCCGCTGTGGGTATGGCGGTATGACGCCAAGTGTCATTTGCCTCCTGTTATGTGTAAATTCTAATGTTTGTGAATTTAATAAATGTATATATATACTGTATATTTAAAAAAACAAAACAAAACAAAAAAAAGGTATAGCGGTATGACACCACTTTGCCATCGTTACTTTTCACGTCATTGAAGTTGCCGGTAAACAAGATTTAAATCGCCGAAAAACGTGGACCACTGACGGATCTCGTTGGTCGGACAGATTTGAGCATGGCGCACATTGACACAATTGTTCAAACCCTGCTGGATTTAGCTTCCCAGGTGGAGTTGAATAGTGTATCTGAATCTGACTCTCGGGACCGAGTTGAGCAGGTATTCTGCCGTCCCAGATACGGACGCAAACAAGGTTGCCCTAGCCAACCTGTTGTCAGTTATGGAACACCTTGATGCACCAGCACAACATCAAAGCTAAAGCTATTTGTTACATGGGTGGAGTAACAGCTGTTCGGCGTCGGCCACCAGTCCATCCGACGAAGGATGCGAAGCAACAGATCAATCCGTCGACTGGTGGCAGATGCTGGTGCGAGATCTGTCAGTGGTCCACGTTTTTCGGCGATTTAAATCTCGATTACCGGCAACTTCAATGACGTGAAAGAAGTAACGATGGCAAAGTGGTGTCAGACCGCCATACCTTTTTTTTCTTTTCTTTTCTTTTTAAATAAAAAAAAGAATATGTATATATATATATATATATGTATATATACACATATATATATATATATATACATATATATATATATATATATATATATATATATATATATATATATATATATATCTTTATTAAATTCACAAACATTAGAATTTACACATAACAGGAGGCAAATGACACTTGGCGTCATACCACCATACCCACAGCGGAGGTGGAGAGCTGCTGACGTCACTTTCCTGCGCCGCGCGCTTACTTTGAGATTGCGATTTCATTTTCGAGTTGTGGTAACTCTTGTGCAGGGCAGGACCACGAAAATTAAAAAACAATGCCCTCAGTTTTCTTTTTGATTGTGTCATAAAAGGTGCGACACGAATAAGAAAATGAAAATGCATATAGGAATATTTATTAATGATTTTAATTATGAGTCAACTAATGCAGTTTCGTTCTTAAAATGAAAAAGCATTCTGCTATTGCTTTTTCATTTTTGAATTTTACATTTCATATTGAATTTTGGTAACTCTTTGCTCGTGCATGTTTTGAAAATTAAATCTCAAATGTGTTTTCCTTCATTTGAATTAAGTACAAGAATGAGCAGTCATGAATAAGAAAATGAAAATGCAGTTTGGATTATTTATTAACCATTTTAATTATGAGTCAACTAATGCAGCCACGTTCTTAAAATGAAAAAGCATTTCTGCAGTTGCTTTTTCATTTGGATTATGGTAACTGTCTGCTTCCACACTCCAGTGGTTCTGCACATTAGTATAAATAGAGTGATTCTCTATCATGACATCACAGGACGGCGGCACTCTGACAGATTCCATGAACCTGGACACTGATGATCCAGACTTTGGACCAGATGAGCCAACAGGCCACAGTGGAAACGGGTCAGAACATGGGACTGGCTGCTGAAAGTATACAGGTAGGTGGCGCTGTCATCCCAAGTTGTGTGGTGTGGAGGATCGGGGCCAAAGTTCCAGATGCTCACAGATGTGACTGTGGATTCAGGAGGAGTGTTTGAAGGCTGGACTCCCAACAGTGATTGGCTGCTGAGGACCTCTCAATCACAATCAGGTTTTTTAGTGGCTGTGAGATTGAAAGTGAGATTGCATTGTCCAGGGAGGAGGACAGCAGTCAGTCATGTTTCACCTCCAGTCAACACGCAGTGGTTCACATGAAGGTCCAAGAGGCCTACAGACCTACACAGAGTCTGGATGTGGCAGCACAGTGGCATCATTGTCTTTGTTGTGTTGTTTGGTCATTGTGATCCAATGTAATGTGAGAGAAGGACAAGTGCAGTTCTATTGGAGTGAGTTGCTTACAAATACAGATCGCACGATTTCTATCCCAATTGTTAAGTGGGAAAGAGACCTGTCTCTCCAGCCCCACTCTAATTTCTGGAGAACAATCTGCCTGAACACCTTTTCACTGATAAAACAACCTATTCTACAATTAGTTCATTTTAAAGTACTCCACAGGATCCACTACACTGGACAGCGGATGTTTCAGATGGGCATGACCGCCTCTCAGACCTGCTCACACTGCACAGTTAATGTCCCAGATAATTACCTACACGCTGTATGGCATTGCCCACCAGTAAATAAATTCTGGCACGTAGTATGCAATGATCTATCAGCACAGGTTGGTTACAACATCACAGCCACTCCTTCTTTTTGTCTCTTAGGGGACCTCAGTGATATCACATCAGATAAGGCAGAATCTCGCATGCTGATCACCTCCTTATCTATCGCTAAGAAAACAATCCTCACAAACTGGAAAACAAAACAACACCTGCACATTGCACAATATAGGAACTTACTGTTAGACCACACCTCCTTGGTAGGAATGTCTGCTTCATCCTATAACTAACTAGTAATCAATCAATAGCTGAGGCTGCTGGTTGATGTGGGCAGCCGTGGTGGGGGGTCTGGGGTTGGGTGGGTGGTGCTCCAGGGGTGGTGCTCCGGGAGGGGGGGGGGGGCGTCCCTGGCTCTGGTCTGGGGGCCCCCTTGTTGGTGGGAGGGCTGGTCCGTCCCTGTGTTTGGGGACTGGCGCTGGATCGTACGCGGTGGGGTCGCATGCCTGGGGTGGGGCTGCGCGTTCGCCGGCTACCGCTCCTGTGTGCCCGGGTGGTGCGGTGCGGTGGGGGGCGGGCCCCCTTTGGCTCCTGGATACCTGTGGTGTCCCCGGCCCCGATGTCGCTCAGGGGGCGCCCTGACCGGGAGTCCCCCCTGGTCACATAATAGGTGTTTTTCTTTTTTGTTTTTTTTTCCCTAAATCTTTAATTAATTTATTTATTTTCTTCTGTTTCGGGGGATTTGTGTCTTGGGTGGTCGCTGCCCGGCCTTCTGGCCTTAAGACCCTCTCCAATCTTAATAGCATTATAGACACTTAGGGCCTGGGGGGGTGGTTCGTGCACTGCGGCCGCCGCCCTGCTCAGCAGCAGTGTGGTTGCCCCAGGGCCTTACCACCCTTCCATTTTAAACGCACCATAGTTCAACACACCAGCAAGTGCACATATACACACACTGACACCCCTACACACAGTGGGGTCGGCCTGCTAGCGGGGGCGGGATCCGGCATCTTTCCCACTCTGGATGGGTCCTGTGCAGTCCGGTGCCCCTGGGGTGCGAGACCGGCTGGGCCTATGGGGACCTCGCCACTTGCGGCGATGCGCCATACTGGGTCCGTAGGGGGGGGGCATCTGGGTGCCCGGGCCTGCCTTGGGTACCGATCCTCCCGGTGGGTGAAGGGGATGGGTCCTGTCATGGGGATGAGTCCGGTCTCACTTGCCCTGGGGGGCCCCGTCCGGAGGACGGGCTCTGCTGTCTGTTCGCCCCAGGTGGTGTCCCTTCTCCTTGGGGTATCTGCCTCCCTGTCATCTTGCCCTGGCTCCTCGTGGGGCGGGTGCCCTCCGGTCCGGGGGCCTGCTGCTCCGGGCCTCTTCCTGGCCGGCATTGCGGCGGGTGTGCCGTGTCTGGGCCCCCCCGCCCTGGACTCGTCGCTGGCGTGGGGCGGTTGCGGCCTCGGAGGCCGCACTAATTGGCAGCCTACTTCCAGTGACGTACTTAAACACACCCACTCCCACATTCAGGTACACACACCACCACATCCACACACACACACACACACACACACACACACACACACACACACACACACACACACACACGCACACACACACACACACACAGGAGCAGCAGCTCTAATTGGCTGAGAGCTAAATATCTTCTTATCTTACTGGGTGTAAATGAATCTGTCCATTTTTTAAATGTCGAAATTTAACATTTGGTTTCTATTTTTTCAGATATTATTTCCGTCAAATTCATTTGAATCAACAGAAGAAGAAAATCAGTGTGTAGTTCAAACTTTGTGCGTCTTTGTGTTCAGTTTTTCTGCTGTAGTTGTGCTTTTCTTTTCATTCCAGATGAATTCCACTCAATTTCCTTTTCAAACCTTGTAGGTGTTGAGTGAGCTGCAGCGCCCCCTGGCTACAAATTTCATACTGTGACTCTGCCGACCGAGGTAAAAAACCAACAAACTCTGACACTTTGCTGAGGTCCTCCTGGAGGAGCTGAAGGTGCAGAACCTTCTCAGGCCTCTCTGAGGAGGAACTTGCGGCTGTCGGTCCTCTGCTGCCCCCTGCTGGTCACACAGGCCTCTTACACCTCCGTTTGTCTGTTCAGCACATATTACATTTTTGAATGGCTCTATAAACGTCACTGATGAGACGATTTTATGATTCCTGCAGTTAAATGTTTTTAATTCCAAATCTGCAAAAACCTTCTGATCAATGAAGACAGAGTTGATTAAAATGATTTCAAAATTGACCCGTTTGAGAAAAGCTGCACTGTGGCATTGTTTGCATGTTGTTTTAGCTCTCAGTGGCTTCATTTCGCATTTTTCTTAAAAGCTTCGTTTAGTGGTCCATTGTGGTCAATGGGACACTGAACATCCGCTTTGTGTGCCCGAGTTTTAAGAGGATCAGGTGCGGACATTTTAGCATTTAAATTATTATGGCTTATTAGCATAGGTACGTAGTACCTCACCTGTCCGTTCTTTTTACAGTGCTTCCTGAACACCTCACCGGCACACTACAGCCGCCTGCGAGCACAAAGCTGCGCAGAGCCTCCTCGTTGTTCTCCTCACCTGGAGGACGCTTGGTGATCAAGACCTGTGGCCCAAAACTCGGTCCTATAAGATAAGTGCAGGAACACTTCTGCTTCGCCCGCACTTGATTGTGCTAGCCGCCCTGTACAGACGGTCGACGGTGCATGTTGCTTCCGTCCTGCCTTGGTTTTACTTGTTGTTTTTCCGTTCTCGTTGTGTTTTTCTTCGTTTGCTTACGTCGCCACTGCTGACCCTCAGACAGCAGACGTTA
>NW_027466262.1:575000-580000 GCF_046127955.1 Nelusetta ayraudi
TAGTGGTTCAGACCAGACGCGAACAGGCGCGCGGCTCGTGCCATTCATTTCAATGGAAGCGGAAGCACCGCGAAGCGGAGCGCCGACGGATTTCGCGAGCGAGGCTCCAACTGGTTCACACCAGACACGAACAGCTCCGCGACGGTCGACAAGCGCTTCTGCTCAGCTGCAGTCTTCTTTTCACTCCCACTTGAGCTTCTTTTTTTTTTTCTTTAAAAAAAATTAGATTAAAAAAATCATTTTCATCATCGCCCCCCCTCGCCCCGTAGCCAGCCCGCTCCGTAGCTTACTTTTGTGTGTGTGTGTGTGTGTGTGTGTGTGTGTGTGTGTGTGTGTGTGTGTGTGTGTTTAATCTCTCTCGCACTCTGATACAATGTACTGACAAATATAACATACAATTATGATATATGATCGAATTTGTCATTCGGTTTTTATTTTGAAATTAGTTTATTTTGAAAATTACGTTACATTGCTCGGAAAAATGTGTCGCCTGAGCCTCCGCCCCCTCCGTGCCCATTGGCGGAGGGAGGGCTCATTGAAAAAAAAAAAAAAAAATCGGCGTTCCTTCGGCGCGCCTGGGAAACTCTGAAATTATGAATAACTTAAGCTCGTTTTTGTCCCATTTGCCTGCATCAGCCCGTCATGATATTGTTAAATTAATTGAGAGCCACCCACTATTGTTTCCTGACCACCCCCGCCGTACGTCAGTTTTGCACCATGACAGAAGTAGAGGGACATGCCACAAGTAAGCAGCACGCACATAGAGTCAATATTGGGAAGTTAAGAAAGAAGCTTTGGCTCTCCTTCTGACAATGCCCATCTTGATGTTAATTTGGGGTCAGGTTTTTACAGACTATAATGCCCTCGTAGATGCGGTGGTCTCTGCTCCTCCAAGACTTCAATGTCCAGATTTGCCACAGGAAGGGGGGTTGATAATGTGTTGGCAGATGCGTTATCACGTGTACATGTGGACTAGCTGCGGAATTCTTATTTCGGGGAAACTGAGGTTTTTCTTGTTTAGTTTTATTTGTAGGTATGTTAATAGGGTTTAGTTCTTAAGAGAGGGGGTGTTATGACCCACAGGTGGGTCTAGGTGCCTCTATGTTTTTTTGTGTGTGTGTGTGTGTGTGTGTGTGTGTGTGTGTGTGTGTGAGAGAGAGAGAGAGTGGATGACGCCTTGCAGGTGCGGTCCTGGATGTCGGCTGCTGATTGGACGCGCCACGGCTGAGAAGGAGGAGCAGTCGAGCCAGCCTGACGGTCATCCCTCCTCCGCTCCCAACTCTGCAGTTAGTCACTTCTGAAATGGTGTTAGAGCACACAGCCGTAGGGGTGGGCTGCCATTTTCTTTGTCCCCTCTTTTCTCCTGTTTAATAAGTATGTAGGGAGGTTAGCCTTTCTGTATTTGGGTTCTCTTTCTTTCTTTAGTTAGTTCTTAAGGCGAGCTAGTTGGAGTTTGGTTTATTATTTTGGCCTGGGCCCACCCTGAAGCCTTTGCTGCCCACCGGTTAAGTTGTTTTGTTTATTTAATTTACTGATTAATAAAATGTTTTTTGTTGAAACTGCCAACTGCAGTGAAAAATTAATGAGGCTTGGGAGTGGGGGAAGGTGTCCCACACGTTGCGTCTCGGTCCCCCTCGACGGTACGTAACACAGAGTTTTCGCCGTGACAGAAGGTTGAGCTCCTACTCCTACTCCTACTCCTACTCCTACTCCAAATGCTTGTTGCTGACAGCAGTGAAGAAATGACACTCTAGTGGTTCTGCACATTAGTATAAATAGAGTGATTCTCTATCATTACATCACAGGACGGCGGCACTCTGACAGATTCCATGAACCTGGACACTGATGATCCAGACTCCGGTCCAGATGACACAACAGGCCACAGTGGAAACGGGTCAGAGCATGGACTGGCTGCTGAAAGGATACAGGTAGGTGGCGCTGTCATCCCAAGTTGTGTGGTGTGGAGGATCAGGGCCAAAGTTCCAGATGCTCACAGATGTGACTGTGGATTCAGGAGGAGTGTTTGAAGGCTGGACTCCCAACAATGATTGGCTGCTGAGGACCTCTCAATCACAATCAGGTTTTTTAGTGGCTGTGAGACTGAAAGTGAGTGAACATCATTAAATAAAGAGATCCTGCAGGGTCCCTATTTGACTAGTACACTGCTAGGTGTGCTGCTTCGTTTTCGCCAAGGCCCTGTAGCATTCATGACTGACATTGAGGGAACGTTTCATCAAGTAAGAGTTTCCAACCAGGATGTAAACTTCTTACGCTTCCTCTGGTGGCCAGATGGGGACATTACAAAGGACCTACAAGAGCACAGGATGCTGGTCCACATCTTTGGGGCAGTGTCATCCCCAAGCTGTGCTTCATTCGACGACAATCAGCATGACTTCCCAGCCGAGGTTATAAACACTGTTGGTCAAAATTTCTACGTGGATGATTGTCTAAAGGCCGTCAGCACGGTGGAACAAGCAATACATCTGTACCAGCAGCTAACAGACCTGTGCGGTAGAGGTGGATTTAAGCTCAATAAGTGGGTGAGCAATCATCGCTTGGTGCTGGCCGCCATTCCTGAAGAGCAGAGAGCTAAAGAGGTAAAAACACTTAACCTTGACAGAGACCAGCTCCCTATGGAGAGGGCCCTTGGAGCTCAGTGGGATGTACAGCAAGATACATTCACATTCAGCATCAGAACCAAGCTGGGATGGGATGAGGAAATCCCTCAGGTCATGGTACATCCCATATATAGTTTTTCAAGCGCCAAACTACAACAAAGGAACTCATCTATAACAAATCTACAACCTTGTAAGGGCAAAACCTACTTGTTTTAATTCTGATTAATAAACTAAAGCTTATTCGATTATCATTATATTGTTTTTTTTAAACTCTCATACAAAACAAAAAAAGTGGAGGGAGAGTAGTCTGAATCGGGTTCTGGAGCATTGCTCTACCTCATCCATCGCACTCATTAGTGTCACATCCACTTGTCGTGCATCATTTCCCCCAACAAGCTTCTCCTGTTAGACCTTCCCCGAGGTGGTTGGTGGGGTGACGAGCACCCAGCACGTGACCTCTACGACGAGTTTCTACCCACGGAAGTGCCATAGGAAGACACGGATTAAATAGTATGGCTTGTCCACCAGAAGGCTGTATTATGGTGTACATAATATAAAACTTCGGCCCAGTTCTGCTTGTATTGCAATGGTTGCTGTTCCTGAAGTTTCATTTTTCGTCCCTTTTTATTTTTTACATCCATGTTTGTGATGGAATAGTATTGTGAATCGCTAGCTCGCATTGCATGCTGGGAAACAGCGTCACTCAAGGAAGTTTTGGCTTCGCTGACACGGTCCTGAAGGGAAGTGGGTTTTAGTGCACTGGAATGGGATGAATGTGTTCAATCAAGCAGTACAAACCTGATTAATTGTCTTAATACTTGACTTGGAATGGCAATATTGTTTAGGATTAGAATTAGATGACAACTTGTTCACAATATTTGCAACTATTCAATTTGACCAGCAGGTGTCAGTAGAAGACGAAATTTCATGTTGACTATTTCCTAATGGAAGTGCTCTCTTTACGTTGGATTTTTCTCATAAGTATTTGAAGTGTAGGCCTGTATCTGCACACAATTTGGAATTCGTCCCAGCGCCCTGAGCTGTAAATTTGGACGGTGTAAAATGAAAATGGCCATCTGCAGCAGAATGAAAGTGAGATTGCATTGTCCAGGTAGGAGGACAGCAGTCAGTCATGTTTCACCTCCAGTCAACACGCAGTGGTTCACATGAAGGTCCAAGAGGCCTACAGACCTACACTGAGTCTGGACGTGGCAGTACAGTTGGATCATTGTCTTTGTTGTGTTGTTTGGTCATTGTGATCCAATGTAATGTGAGAGAAGGACGAGTGCAGTTATATTGGAGTGAGTTTTTTAGAGTGTAATAGAAGTTATAATGCAGAGTCTGTTTTTATGAAATGTTCTATCACCTGGCATCCATCCATCCATCCATCCATCCATCCATCTTCTACTGCCGTATCCGGAGTCAGGTCTCGGGGGCAGCAGCCTCAGCAGAGACCCCCAGACTTCCCTGGACCCAGTCACCTCCTCCAGCTCCTCCAGTGGGACCCCAAGGCTTCCCGGTCCAGCCCAGAGACCTGGTCAGCACCACTGTGACTCCCTGAGTCCCTGCTGCTCAGGTGAGGCTTCAAAGATCTGACTGCACCTGATTGGACGGTCGTGGAGGATCTCCTTGGTCTTCTTGGTCTTCTTGGTCTCCAGCTGTTTGACCTCATGCTCTCTGTAGACCTCCTCACTCAGTCCCTCAGTGATGTAGAGCTCAGTGTAGATGCTGTTGAGGAGAGTTTGACTTCCTGCTTCTTCACCTTCAGTCACACGTTCACATCTCCTCTCCAGACTGATCTTCTGCTGCTGTAGAAGCTCCTGCAGACCACCAACCTCTGGAGCTGAGAGAAGGTTGGAGAAGAAAACATCAGTGTGACAGTGTCATCATTTTCTGTCCACGACTTGAAGCTGAAAGCATCCAAACTCCATTTTTCAGCTGATGTGGTGAAGCTGCTGTTGTCTGACTGTTTGCTCTAAATGTCCTCCAGTGGATCTTCTCACTGGAGGTCCTGACCATGGTTATAATAGTTAACGAAAACGAACAAAATAACGAAAACTTAAATTGAAAAAAACAATTGTCACGTTGCCAGGGGTTAGGATTTTGGTACCTGCCTCGTTGGGGTTCGAAGCGAGCAGAGCTGAGACCATAAGGGTGACGTAGCAACGTTCAGGACACTGATTGGCCAAAGGCAGTCTTTCACGAAAGACCAAAACCGCCATTTTTAAATGCCTCGCGTGTGGATTTTTACATTAACACGTATTAAAAACTGAAAAGCTTATGAAACTGTACCATGGGTGAACAAAGAACTACAGACCTTTCTGTTCTCTGTGGCCGAAGAAAAAGCACAATGCAGACAGTTGTGCAGAAAGTTTAGTGTTA